>NC_090874.1:22194328-22199328 GCF_036669935.1 Montipora foliosa | reverse complement strand
CGGCTACTATTCGCGTTCTGCATTGATTCTTGAAGTAGGCGAGTGTATCTGCTTGGGTTAGCAGATCTTTCAACTTCCGGAAGGATTTCTCTTGGGCGTCTCCCCACATGAAATATTGATCCCTTCTTGTACGGATTCTCAGCGGTTCGGCGACCTGGGTGTAATCTGGCAGGAACTTGGCACAGTATTGTACTAGCCCTAAAAACGATCTGATTTCTGCGGTATTCTGTGGTGGCTTGGCATTTTGAATTGCAGACACCTGCAGTTATGTCCAAGGAACGTTAATTTTGGAAGTCTGAACTGGCACTTCTTCTCATTCAAGGTCAATCCACACTTTCTGAGACGGCACAGAACATCTAGCAGATTCTCATCATGTTCCTGGATTCCACATCCGTGGATGATTAAGTCGTCAACAATATTTTTAATTCCTTTGCAGCCAATCAGAGCATCTTTGAAAATATTCTGATACTTCTCTGGAGCTGAGGTTATTCCAAACATTAACCTCTTGTAACGAAAAAGACCCCTGTGTGTAATGAAGGTAGTAATCTGACGTGATTCTGCATAGAGCTCTACTTGATGGAAGCCCCATTTCAAGTCCAATTTACTGAAAACAGTAGACCCATTTAAATCGTGCAGGACTTCCTCGTTGGTAGGAATAGGGTGGCTCTCCCTTTCAATTGCTTCATTAGCTCTTCTCATATCGACACAGATGCGAATATCCCCATCTGGTTTCGGGACAACCACAAGAGGTGAGACCCATCCTGTAGGGCCGTTGGGTACTTTTTCGATTATGTCTTCCTTTAGTAATTCATCTAATTCCTTGTCGACTTTCTCTCTTAGACCAAATGGTAATCTTCTGACAGGTTGTGCAACAGGTTTTACATCTTTGTTCACATGTAATTTCAGCTGGTAATCTTTCCATTTACCCACTCCCGTGAAAACATCAGGAAAGTTCTTAACAATGTCCACAGATGTCCCTTCACTTTTGATGGAGTTTGCTTGCGGTGAGTTAGGAGGGCCAACTCTTAGCACGTTCAATTTCTCTGCCGTATCCCTTCCAAGCAAAGCTCTGCCATGGCTTTCCGCAGCGGTAAACGCGGCTACACACCTCTCTCCAGACGCCGCACACTAAACTTCACTCTCAAATGTTCCAACTACCTCAATGGGTTCACTTTGGCCGTAAGCAAACAGCTTCCTTTCGCACCTTTGGGATCTGCATTTCACACCTTCCTGTTTTAAACTTTCCCACGTGTCACGATCCACAATATTGCATGTTGCTCCTGAGTTAATAAAGACATCCTTAAGCTGCACACCCCCAATGCACAAATCAGCAACTCCACTCAAGTCACCGCCACATTTTACAACAAAAGCATAATAATTTTCTTCTGGCTCCTCTGGAATTTGATTAGCACCATCTGAACGCGGTTTTTCACCTGGACGTTTGTTTTCTACTTTAGATCGGCAACAGGCTGCAAATTGACCAAGGAGACCACACTTGTTACAGTCAGGCTTTTCTGAGTGCTGGACATGTCCTGTCTCGTTCAGAATGACCAGTTCTGCTACAACGGGTGCATTTCCTTTCTTTCAAAATCTTCTTTTCTTCTTTCCTGCTCTCTCCTTTTCTTTCCTTTGATGATCTTTTTGAAACATTCTGTTAACTCGCTCAAGACCTCCCATGGACTGCATTTGGGTGTTGACCGCCTCATGGACTCGTGCAGTTTCCTGTAGCACTGACAAGGTTGCATCACTCGCTTTTTCGAGAAATTTTCGACGAAGTCTTGAATCTTTACATTTTTCAATGATCTGGTCTCGGATGGCTTCATCCGCATTAGCAAAATCACAAGATATGGCTTTCTGGTGTAGTCGGCAAACAAACTGATCGATGGTTTTTCCCTCTGTCTGTTGCATCTGGCGAAATACGTGTCGCTCAAATGGGACGTCGACTTTTGGCGTGAAATAGTTATCCAGAGCTGCTAAACAATTGTTAAATGTAGTTTCGTTATCCTCGGGTACTAAAGTGTAGTAAATCTCTTGTAATTCCATACCTCCCGAATGTAACAGCAATGCTATTTTCTGACCTTCATTGGTTACTCCTTTCGAGGCCACATAAAGGTTAAAGGCACGTTTCCATCGTTTCCATCGAACATAGAGTGAATTTGGCTCTCCCTTTAGGTCGAAGTGAGGTAGGCCGTGGATATCGATGTCTAAGACTTGTTTCACAGTCGCTCCGCCAGGATCAGTGGGAGTCGTTGATGTGGTCGAGCCGCTCGCTTGCTCTCCAGGCGCTGACATTCCGATTGTTTGGACGAAAAAACAGCGCAAATTTTAACCCGTAACCACTTTGGTATTCCACTTATCACCGCCCTCGTCGCCACACCACACCACACCACGCCACACCACACCACAATTTACAACGCTGTGAGTTAATTGATGATGATTTTACTGAACTATATTTTCTACCTAGAAACTAGATTTGAAATAATATTTACGGTTTAACAGTTTTGTCCTCTAGTGCGACTTGGCCTTAGTCCAACTTGCTTATCTACCAAAGTAATTGTAACAGACAAGCAAAATATCGATGACAGATTGTCGTATGTCCCTCATCTTCCAGCAGTAAATTAATGGATTCAGAGATGAATTGAGCAGCACCAAAGTCCAAACGTAACATTTGAAAGGGTAGATGGTCTTGCTAAGTCCAGAGTTTATCCAAACAATATTAATGCAGATGTTAGGTAAGTAACAAACTACGAAGACCAAGTAGACGCAAAATGTGCTTCCTGCTAATTTAAAGCGCCTCGTGGCATTTGCTCTTTCTCTCCCATTTTGCTCTCGAACTTGCAGCACTTGAATTTCCTTTCGGTGCCGCCTAACTGTTAAATAGATTTTCCAATAAAGAATCGCGATGATTATGAGGCAAAGTATTTCACAAACTTCATGAATATATAATGCTCTTGTAATTTGCCACAAACCAGCAGTCGCGGAGAGAAATGCACTGACCAAGAACAATAAGATCACCACATAAATCGCACGATTATGAGTCACAATTTCTTGATATCTGAGGTGAAAAGTGATTGCTAAGAATCTGTCAACTGTTAAAGCCAACACACTTAGGAACGAGGCGTAGAATAAGAAATTACTAGTGACTGCAAATGCAATGTTCGTGTTCTGTATCACGGTTGTGCTGTTTTGCGACATTGCAATCATACGTGCGACATATAGAGGGTGGACAATCAACCCAACACAAAGATCAGAAACAGCCAAGCTCAAGTGAAAGGCTTTTAACGGCTTTGGTAACGAAGAAGTTCGCCTTATCGCTTGAATTGTAATACTGTTCAAAATGGTCGCTGTCAAACATAGAAGAGCGTTGAAGACTCCATTAGCAACGAACGTGAAGTAAAATTCATCGGTCCGGCAGTTCATCGTCGAAATGATACGATATGAAACAGTTGAAGCAATACCGTATTCAGGTTAGTGCTTTGGAGGTGAGGATCTCAGATTGATGTTATCCTTGGCTGTTGGAGCAGTGGTTAAGTTCAATTTTTCCGTTTCAGTCATAACATTCATCAATTAAGGACTGTACTTACATGCTCGTAGTGTCAGTTGATCGTAAAGTTTGGCCTTGGAAGCAAGAGAAAAATTGAACTGATGATTTGAATTATAAAGTTTTTAATGACGACAAATATTTCAAAGGACTTTAAATTAATTTTGAGTGACGTGTCAAAATAGTCCAGAGGCAGAATAAATCAATTTGAAATATTTTTTAAAACACGGTTTACAACGGCCAGCATTATGCAATTAAAAAATGGAATATTAGTTCTTCTGTTTCTTAACTTTCCGGCTACCGAGATGCAACTTGTTTTGCCTGGCATACACTTTTCTCAACAGCAACGGTGAATTGGTTCTTTTCTGATTTTAAAGCAATTCATTTTTAAGTTTTATACTTATGGAACTCGATAACTGAGGAATAAAACTCAACAGCTAGTACACCTTCGAACGTCTGCTTCCCCAATTCTCAGGTTAAACATGAAACGTTCAGTAGTGATGTATTGGTGTATTTGTTAATTTAAACACAAATTATTTCTTAACTTTCAGGCTACCGAGATGCAACTTGTTTTGCCTGTCATACACTTTTCACAACAGCAACGGTGAATTGTTTCTTTTCTGATTTTAAAGCAAAACATTTTTAAGTTTTACACTTATGGAACTCGATAACTGAGGAATAAAACTCAACAGCAAGTACGCCTTCGAACATCTGCTTTCCTAATTCTCAGGTTAAACATGAAACGTTAGTGATGTATTGGTGTATTTGTTGAATTTAAACACAGGCAAATTATTTCTTAACTTTCAGCTACCGAGATGCAACTTGTTTTGCCTGGCATACACGTTTCTCAACAGCAACGGTGAATTGGTTCTTTTCTGATTTTAAAGCAAAACGTACATTTTTAAGTTTTACACTTATGGAACTCAACAGCTAGTACACCTTCGAACACCTGCTTTCCTAATTCTCCCGTTAAACACGAAACGTTAGTGATGTATTGGTGTATTTGTTAATTTAAACAAAGGCAAATTATTTCTTAATTTTCAGCTACCGAGATGCAACTTGTTTTGCCTGGCATACACTTTTCTCAACAGCAACGGTGAATTGGTTCTTTTCTGATTTTAAAGCAAACCATTTTAAAGTTTTATACTTATGGAACTCGATAACTTAGGAATAAAACTTGAAAATAACGTTACCATGGCAACGATATAAGGCATTTTTTGAGCCTTAAAATCAAGATACATTGCCTCTTTTGAAAGAACTTGACGGTGAAATCTTTCCATTCAGCGTTACCAGATAAGGTTAGAAATAATCTCTAAAATATTCAAAATTCAACAACATCTGTAGGTCAGTTTTTCAGAAAAATCAGTTTTTCCGAAATGTGTCTCTAATTTTTTTTTCACCTACAGAATTTTTTTAAATTTGAAAGACAAACGTTTCAAATTAATCTAACCTGACATGC
>NC_090874.1:22171828-22181828 GCF_036669935.1 Montipora foliosa | reverse complement strand
AATGATTTGACAAGAAAACTCCATACAAAACTATGAGCACTTTTTAGTGTTGTCGACGGCCAGCAGGGTGGCCGAGAATAGGCAAATACGCAGAAGTGCTAAGGAAATATTGAGCGGTGAATTTAGGTAAAAGAATATAATAGGCCAGGAAAAGTTTATATTTAACAGAAAGCTTTATCACTCTACGTTCATTATGCCAAGAATCGGCTCATTTGGGCCTCCTATACGGATAAAATACAAACTTAAATTAGACCATGTAATTCGAGTAGCCGTAACAAACACGTTTTCGTGGAAATCAAATTCACCTACCTTCGTGTCACCTCGATTTGCTCACAGTATATAGTAGCTGCAAACTCAAAACTCGGCAGGACGAAAGACAAGGAATAAAGCTACCTTTGGAAGCAATTGCTTTTTATTCAGATTTATTTGTGGCGCTAAAAACAAAAAGTGAACAAAAAGTGGCCGAGAACTGGGCCCCTTACTGTACAGGTAATTTGTTGGAGATCTTGTTTGAAGTTTGTCCTTTCTAGCCGATTCTGGTTCTAAGCCAAGCTGGCGTGTTTCAATGAAATACATCAAAATGTAAATGATCTCGTTTTTAGAGATAAAGTGGAATAAATAAAGTACGATCTGTCACATCACGAGCTATAGTACGTCTGTGATTTCTAATTTTAGCGTGATCGATTCCTTTTCGCTGGCTTTTGACAGTCGACTCTGAAATGGCTTCTTTACTTTTCCGTTCGCTTGCTGAGGATTTGCTTGTTTTCTTTAAAACTCTTGCGATTTAAGAAAAATTAATTGCCTAACTGGTGAATTCGACAGTAGATTTCGCTGGAAAAACCGATATCACACTCATCTCTTCGTGATTCATGCGATCAGTCGGTTTTTCAGGTGAAATTAACCGTGTAATATCATGGGTGACAAATTACTCCATATTTAGGCGCAAAATTTCAGCGTTAATTTATAATTTCACATGTGAAATTACAAAATTGCCATGGTAACCTCTCTTGTATCTCGATCAGAGCCAAGATGGCGTCTAGACTTAAGACAGTGACCATTGAAGAAGTTACGAAACTAAAAGAAGCGGCAGAAAATTTAAATACGTGAAAGAGCAAAATTAACTGGGTGAGAGTTTTTGAGAAGTGGTGTGACGAAAATAGCCTTGAGGAAAACCTGGAGATGATTATTCCCGAGCAGTTGGATAAAGTACTCGAGAGATTTTACAATTACGGTTGTGAGCGTAATTTGTCACCCACGACATTAAAAGGTAATCAAATGGTTTACTCGTGAAATTAGGAAATAATTTCACTTGCGTTTTGCCAAAATTCTGATAATTATCAGAATTTTGACAAAACGCGCGTGAAATTATTTCCTAATTTCACTCGTCGCCATTTGATTACACATGCGAATTCACTAGTTAGGCAGCGAAGAAAATGTTACATAATTAAGCAATATCCGGGAAAACCAAAAGGCGGACAGTTCCAAAGCCTTTTATTTTCAGTAATCCTACCGCCAGTAAGAATAAGCAAGCTGGGAGCTCCGCTTTTAGCCTTGGATAAATCTATATATTACTTATGGAACTCAATAACTGAAGAACTGGGAAATTCACCCCAATTGCATTCTCGTTCCCAGAGCTGCGATTCTCTTGGCCAGCACCGCAGATCGAGAGCTCTGGCTGGTCCGCATTCTCGTACCCAGAGCTGCGATCCTCTTGGCCAGCGCCACGGATCAATCTGTGGCGCTGGCCAAGAGGATCGTAGCTCTGGGTACGAGAATGGCTGGTCCGCAATCACGGACTTCCGGTCGTTCTGCGCAGGCTCTATTCTTTTTCAAAATGGCGGACAAGGCCAAGATCTCTGTATGGGTCTGCAAATGATCCCAGAAACGTAAATGTTCTTCAAAATGTACCGCAAATGATCCCCATATTGGACTGCAAATGATCCCGGAACGCAAATGATCCCCATTTTTGAGCGCAAATGATCCCGAAAAAAAGTGAGGAATGGCATGGAGGGTGGAATGGTCTGGATAGACGATTAATGTGAAGAGCGCTTATTTTTATTAAAACAGCTTTAAATTATGCATGGCTAGGAACGGGTTTCTGCCTCATTATAGTTTAAATTTGCCACATTTAATTAGCGGATACAATCATCAACAACTAACTTGGACGCAATAGCCCTTTTCACGGTTAGTTTTTCTTATTTGCATTACAATGTAATCTCTCGTGGATGCGAAGCAATTTCGGGTTAAAACTAGAAAATAGCTCAAAATCGCCTCACATACATGCTAGATTATATTGTAATGCAAATAAGAAAAACTAACCATGAAAAGGGCTATTCTAAACCGATTGTGACCAGGCGCCCGTTTCTCGAGAAGTCGATCGATGACTTTTAACATGTTTTTTCGACATAACTAAAAGCGGATTGTGAAACACTTAAACCCTCTCCCTTCTTGAGATAAAGAGGGAATTATGACATGTGAAAGGTTTAGGGACTTTCGAGAAACAGGCCACTGACCTCTTTGACGAGGCGAAACGCCACCCGGGCCCGGCTAGCAACAAACGTAATATTAATAACTAGAACGCAATGTTTTAGCCTAGAAGCTTTGCTTCAACATGCAATACTGCAGTTTTGTTTATTCCCATATCCTTGACTAAAAGTCGTCCAGTAAACAACTATTACAGAAAACGCTATCATTTGCGTAGACCTGCAATGCTCCACCGCTCTTAAATACACCTTGTGTGTAGCATTCGAATTTTCTTCCACATCTGGGACAAACCTCTTCTGATATTTTTCCTTCGCTGCATTTTTGCTTTAATTCCTGAGCAATGGCTAGCTGGGGATTCTGAGCAGCTATTGGTTCCAGGCTATGGTAATGCAGCTCTGCTTCATGGCAAAGTAAGGCCATATCTCCAGTGGCTTCGTTTCCATAACCAGCTCCGGGGTAGATAATTTTCAATACCGTTTCTCCTAAGCTTGTTACTACCGCCACCGGGATTTCAAACATGTTAATTAGGTCCCATAAAGCAATCCAGTCACCCCATTCACTATCCATAGCCATCCTTCTCAGATAGGTATCCCATGCTCCGTGTTTGATAAATTCTCTGAAATAAGTCTCGTTCGGGGTTGTTTGATTACTACGGAGGTAATTTATACCAAGTCACATCGCACTTTTCTGACCCTTCCGAGGCGTATTAGCTAGTCATTCATTGCATGGAATTGACAGTTCCCATCTTTGGGGGTTGGAGGCTGGCAATATGTTAATTCTGCCTTTCCCAATTCCATGTCCAACCTACTTTTTTGGTGATTTACCTTTGTCTGAAGCTTGCTTACCGTTTGCCATCTACTGGAAAACCTCAGGTGAATCGTTTTCACTGCGCAAGGATGATGCAAGATTTAGTAAATCGCTCGCCATCTCATTTCGAGGATCTTCGTTGAGAGTAAGGCTGCAATGGTTGCCACTCGAAAACAGCAACCGCTTAGCAAAATGACAGGTAAATACATCGCAATTGGTGTCATTCCTTTGCTTTGGACATTGAGGTGTACACTCGCCCCAATTGTCCTCCTGAAAGACAGCTTTATCCTCATCAGAAATACACTGGAGCTCATTTCTTATAAATGTTTCTTTGATTGTATCAAAAATTGTTCGGTAAGTTTCTGTAGTGCAACTAGAGGAATCGTAAATGTAAAGGGCATAAATTAACAACACTTATGACGATCAGCAGCCAATGGTGCTCGGCAGGAAGGTGTACAGGTGCCATCAGTTTTTCGTACTCCCACAGAGTGTTGTTGCCTATTTGTTTGGAGTACGTGGAGGTTTCAATCGGTCGATGCAACGAACGATAAAAGTAGGACGTTGCAACTCCCCAGTTTCCTTCTTTAATGTCCTCAGTATTCGTCAAAAATTCAAAATACAAATTAATGGTATCGCCATTAAGCTTTTCACAGGAAAGTATTTGATTTATGCTGGCCTCTAACAAAGTGGCATTGCTTGTCATCCGCTTGGCTGGTTGATCTATGGACTCTTTGTGATCTCTGGCAGTTCGTTTACCATTGTAACTCCTTGCTTTTTGTTGTCTCTCATTTTCTTCCTCTTTCGTGACTGAAGTAACATCATCTACTTTAAATCAGTTCCTTTTGCTTTTCCGTGTCTCTGGGTCATTTTAACTGATCAAATACTTGTGCACGGTGTGATCTGCCTCAATGATAACTCCTTCACAAGTGCTCTTTAGGGAGTTCTTTTTCCCTTGACTATTTTTTTGGAAATGGGAATGCGAATCAAAACAGTTTCTCCTTTGTAATAGAGTGAAGGTGGATTTCGCCTTAACTCCCGCTTTATCATATACTGTGCAGCCTCATTAGAAGCATCCAGAGCTTCCTGTCTGATAGCATCTCGTTCGATTTCTAGCTCCAATAGTTCTTCTCTCTTGCTGTCACCCGTTTCAAAACTGCTGTTATTTTCTTCCAGATCTTCACATTCTTTCTTTCCCACAAGAAACAGTTTATTCCGAATCCTATTCGGTTTTCTACCAAAGTACACTTCAAATGGACTGAGGTATCCCAGAGAACGATGGGGGGATTCATTGTATAGTTGTTGGTAATTTTGAAGGTACTCCACCCAGTTTAGATGGCCGCCGTTATTTATCAAATCAAACCTTAATTTCTCCTTCCACGTTCTGTGTGAGCGCTCGTCTTTTCCTTGCGTTTGAGGACTGTAGGCCGAGCTTTTAACTATGCGAACCTTTAGCGCTTCACAAACAGTCTTTACCACTCCCTTAAATTCCGGGCCTTGATCGCTTTGCAAAATTTCTGGGGGGCCGTGCTCCATGTAAATGTCCAAAAGATGCTCTGCCACTTCACTGATCTCTTTCGTTTGAAGAGGACGCAAGAAAAGAAATCTACTAAAAATATCAATAACAGACATTATGTACTTATATGTGTCACCATCTATATTGCCTGGCAAGCTAACCATACTAACAAGATCCACTTGATGCCTTTCTTGTATTTTGCATGCTTTGATTGGTCGGAGAGGAATCTTATTATAAAAAAGGGGTCTCACTTTTTGTTGCTGTTTCATTGAATTTAGATTGCGTTGGATAATTCGACGCGATAACCCACAGTAGGTATGAGACATTTGTCTGTTTAGTTTTTTTGCGCCTTCACCTTTAGTTTCGTGGTACGCGGAATTCACAAGCTGAGAGACTTTTTCACCACATGCTCAATGCAATTATTTTTCTTTTCGACGATTCGTTTCTTCTTCTGCCCAACTACTGGATCATGGACTTCTTTTAGGTCATAGATATCACTTCTTAACTTTCTATAAACTCGTTGCCTTAAGCCTTGGTCACCTTTCTTAGGCCAGTCGAGAAGTGATTGCTCACCAGATAATATACTGAAAAGAGCATCGTACACGTCATCATCCAAAGGCAGATTTTTTCGCGTTGGCTAGGGATAGAAAGTTGAATCTGTTAGATTTCTTAAAAACTGACCCTTTTCATTTACGGGCAAATAACAAGTATCCCTCTAACGCTAGGCTCGCAGAACATGTTTCGCATGGTTTGCAGCCGCTCATGCAACTGATGTTTAGCAGACTGTCAATGCGTGCACACAAAGCTCCAAACCTACCTGGTTTTTTCTTTTCTCTTCTTGCTTTTTCTTATCATCAACATCGTCAACTCCAAGAACATTCTCAAATGTTACCAATGAAGACACAAAAACGATCAGAAAAAGCAGCTTAGCCATTTCGACGAGTGCCTGGAAGCCCGGGGGGGGGGGGGGGGGGGAGGGGGGGGACTCCCATATGAAACAGACGGAGATGCTCGTCGTCTCGCTTAGGGGTGTAAATTTTGGATTTTGGTCTCGCTTAGTGTGTTCCGGGCAAAGCGCCAATATTTTAAGCCGCCAAGGTCAAAATTTGCTTAAACCACCCTTTAGGGGTCACAAAAAGGTTGAGCCACGCCCAGATGGTCTCCATTAGGGGTTAAATTTAAAATTTCCGACGAGCATCCCCGTCTGTTCCATATGGGATTCCCCCCCGGGCTTGGAAGGCGAAGTTCACAAATGACATCAAATGACACTTGCCAAAGATACATGTGGCAATTCTAAATTCCCACGAGAATTTCGGACTCTGTATGTCGGTTACTGAAACGAGTCTGCCAGATATTTATAACTTTTTCAGTAAAAACTGAAATGGCAATTTTTAAGGATAAATTGTCTTGGGTTTCCAAGGAAATGAGGTTGTCGTGTGTTTGCCAGAGTTGTTCGAATATCCCGACTGTTTGTTTTCGTTTCGTGGTTTTGCAGTAACTGGTTAAGCGCGTGTCAATACCAAATGTCGCAGAATCGAGGCCGCTGGCAGACCCGATTTTGCTAGGAAGATCGAAGAAGACTGGAGAAACGGGACCCTGGTCACAATCAGTTTAGAATTCCGTCCAAGTTAGTTTTTGATGGTTTTATCCGATAATTGAATGTGGCAAATTTATGACAGCCTGGTAAGAAACAAAATTCTTCCTTTCTTGAAAACTATAATGATGCAGAAACCTGTTGTGAGCCATGCATGATTTAAAGTGCTTTTAATAAAAATAAGCGCTCTTCACATTAATTCTCTATCCACACCAATCCACCCTCCATGTCATTCCTTACTTTTTTTTTTCGGGATCATTTGCGATCCTGGGATCATTTGCGGTACAGTTTGGGGATCATTTGCGGAGCCGTACAGACCCTCTTGACTCTATTATGTGTAATAAAGGGCAGAATGTTACTCATATAGCAAAGAAAATATGGAATGGGGACCGGCCTGTTCATTGGCGCAATTTTTAAATTGAGGCAATACACAAAAGCCAGTCTTAAGTATCATAAAACTTGCTATTACCGTTTTCTCGTATATTGTCGGAGTAAGACTTTATTTAGTCACTGACTACATTTATACTGAAGTATGCTTCTCCATAAGTTTGCTTCCCGTACGATTTTAGCTTTTCCTTTGCTGCTTGAAAACAGATTAACTACATTCGTTTCTATATTTTCTTGTTTTATAATTTAAAGAAAAAATATTTGAGTCAATATTTTCAGTCACATTGTTGAATAGAAACAATTCGACTCCTGTGGTGTCATTCGTGGTCGATTCTGGGCTGAGTTACCTTTTCAACGCGAAAGGATCAGTTGAATTCCCGGAATGATATAAATTGATGCCGGGAATTTAATCCACCGGGTAAAGGACTACCTTTCTTGTATTGACTCTATTGTATACCCTGACCTTCACTATCATCAGGCTCTTGAACAAGCCAACATTACCAGTTTAGAGGATAGACGCACCCACCTGTGTCTTAAAGTCCCATATTCTGCCATGCAACCTGCCCTGCCTCATACGCGGCTTCAATTTTATTATTTTCTTCTCTGTTCTGCCCCGTTTACCCTTCTTATCAAAACCAAGATCTGATTTGATCCGCCCGATATATTCTGAAATGTTAACCATCTCACCCCGACAAATCCCTAAACAGACCTTCCTGCATGCTTTACGCACTGCGAGGCTTCGAACTGAGTTGAATGGTCTTTTCCCTAGTTTATATTCAGCAAGAGGCATTGGAATGCGCATGCTGATGACTGGACTACACATGTTAGTTCAAGAAAATTCATTTGTGCCTAACCTACCAAGCAAGGGCTTACATGTTTCTACCAGAGAGGTTTTTCACCCCTTTTGCCCCATTTTTAGCCTTGCTCGTGGTAACATGATTATTGTATAATTTGCAGCTTGATGGCGTCACAGGCGCTGATTTCGAAAATTCACTGTACGCTTTCGGCTAATCAGAAAAGAAATAGTGACTTCAATGTATAATAATAATTACAATAATCTTCTCATTGAAGTGTCGATCTCCTTTTCCAAGATTTCAAGTGGTTGGAATTACTTTTTTTTTTCAACGAGGGTCATAGAGGTGTGTCGTTTGATAAGCAAATTTCGGAAGCTACCCTTCATAAAGTAAAATTTTACCACTTTTGGCAATGGTTTTCACTGATTTGTTGACACAGGCATCGCGCCTTGTGATTAATTACTTTATAAACAGACGTGTTGATTCATATATTTGCCGCCTGTATTTTCCCCTTGTGAAAGATTTGTTAATTAAAAGCCAGAATATGTCCATTTTTTGATTCTATTCTCGTGAGATGACAGCCATGTTGGTGCCAAAACAGAAGAAAAATGTAGCCCACGTTTTGCATAACGATAGTGTCAAATTCCCAAAAGACTTTTCTGCTTTTGTTATTTCCACCAACATGGCTGCCGTGACGTCAAGTGCTATCAAGGTTCAGAAGCAGTTGTATAGGCCACTTCGGAAAATACCATAATACTCTTTTGTTTGACCGCCCAAATTTTGCATAAGCATTTATTTTGTTTTCTCTTGGGACCATTGTATGTCCAAAGAGAAACTGAAACAATGCTTATGCAAAATTTGGAGGGACAAACAAAGATTATTATGGTATTTTCCAAAGTGGCCTATTGACAGTCTTCTTGCATAAAGAGACAAACAAATCCGGCGTTAATTGAATTTTTTTGAATTTTTTTCGACTGTATTATTTTAAACAATTTTTTAAAGGGAATTTGTAAATTAAAATTTGCAAATGACGATTGTAAAACGAACAAAAAGAGAATACGATTATGGTTTCTTTAAGTCGTATGTAAAATATGAAGCAATTGCAACTTCTTAATTACACTCGAGCTAAGGTTTGCCTGGCGAACATTAACAACAAGCTCAATTAAGCTGAATTTTGGAGTTTTGATCCGACAAACTCTGTGTTACACTGATGAATTTTTGTTGACTATAAATGTAGACTACACTAATAACAGTGTAATAGTCATAGTTATCTGTCAGCCAAATTACAATTCTTTCATTGCACAAAGACTGAGGCCAATTCCAACTTCATTGCTCGAACTGTTACTTTCAGGCATTTTGCACTACACGTTTAAAAAAACTTTCATGAAGTATACTTAATGTTTGCAACAATAGGCTTGATCAGTTTAGAATAACATAAGGCTGTAGTCGCCAAATTAAAATAACAATAATAAAAAGTAATTGAGCCTCGGCCTAAAATTCCATCCAAAAAAGATAGTGAATGGCGACCGATACACCGTTAATTTGAGTAATATTGCAATAGACTGCGTTTCATCCGTGAAAATTTATGTAGTGATGGCCGAGATATAAACAGATTCGTCAAACTAAAGAATAACACACTTAATTTAATTCACAAACACGCCATGCTTCTCCACTTCTGTACATTATGTAGCAATCACCTATCTCTTAAGCTAAACACTACATTCCCTTCCTTTGTGAAAACAGAACTGAATTTATGACAAGCAATAAAATGTTCAAAACGCTTAACACAGTCTATTGTCCCGAGATTCATAAACAATTTCAACAATCTCAAAACTTGCTTTTTTTCTAACATTCTCAACAGTCTTTTTAAAACTATTCACTTTTCCAGAACAAAGTCCTTAAACTTAGCTGGCATCCGTATAGTTCGATTTGGCTTTCTTCGTAGGCTCGATTTCCAGCCGTTTTGTGAGTGCGGTTGTCCTCCTCCCAACTACGGCTGGATCACTGGTCCGTAGAGCTTGTCCGTGACGTCACATCCGCTTTTTATGCAAATTAATTGCCGCACCCGAGCAGCGTGGGAAAAAAATGGCGGAGGTTGTGACTCCGAAAAAACCTGTTCGGTCCTCTGTTTGTTCACGTCAAAAATGTACTGTATGTGGTAGTTTTCTGGATGACCCAAGAAAGAGGGTAAAACTGAAAAAAGACCTCGCTTTAAAGCTGCAGGAAATCGTTGCTAGCGAGAACCTGGACCCGGAAGGATATCTTTGCAACAATAATTGTTACAAATCAGTCAACAGATATTTTGAGTTAAAAGCCGCGTTGAAAAGTTTTAAAACCGACCTTACACAGAAATTTGAAAATGTGCAAGGCCAGAGTGTGCGGTGGAAGCGGGAGTTACCCAGTGATGTTTCAGAGAATGAA
>NC_090874.1:22159328-22166828 GCF_036669935.1 Montipora foliosa | reverse complement strand
TTGCATTGAGACCAGTCACCACTTTGTAGGTAGTATCTAACACTACACAGTTCAGGATCATTTTCTGGATCTCTTTCAACTTCTCTTGCAGTCATAGCCATTGGTGTACTTTCTTGTACAACAACTCTAACAAAGTCAGCTTCCTCGCCACTGGGATCTTTCTGATAGATAGAATTTAACCTTGAAAGGGCGTCAGCGATGTTGGTCTTACCAGGACGGTTAATCACTTTGAAATTGTATCCCTGCAAGCGAAGGACCCATCGCTCTATTCGTGCGGACGACTTAGAGGACGTGTTATAGATGTGCTTTAGAGGTTTATGATCGGTCTCTAGCTCAAATTCTCGACCATAAACATACAGCTTGAACCTCTCGCAAGCCCATGCCAACGCAAGACCTTCCTTTTCTGTGTGGGAATAGCGCCTTTCCACGTCGGTAAGATTTCGCGATGCATAGGAGATCACCCTCCACATGCCATCTTGTAGCTGAGTGAGAACAGCTCCTATACCTGTGGGACCTGCGTCGGCTACTATTCGCGTTCTGCATTGATTCTTGAAGTAGGCGAGTGTATCTGCTTGGGTTAGCAGATCTTTCAACTTCCGGAAGGATTTCTCTTGGGCGTCTCCCCACATGAAATATTGATCCCTTCTTGTAAGGATTCTGAGCGGTTCGGCGACCTGGGTGTAATCTGGCAGGAACTTGACACGGTATTGTACTAGCCCTAAAAACGATCTGACTTCTGCGGTATTCTGTGGTGGCTTGGCATTTTGAATTGCAGACACCTTCTCCTCACTTGGTTAAATTCCTCGTTTGCTCAAGTCATGTCCAAAGAACGTTAATTTTGGAAGTCTGAACTGGCACTTCTTCTCATTCAAGGTCAATCCACACTTTCTGAGACGGCACAGATTCCACATCCGTGGATGATTAAGTCGTCAGCAATAATTTTAATTCCTTTGCAACCAATCAGAGCATCTTTGAAAATCTTCTGATATTTCTGTGGAGCTGAGGTTATGCCAAACATTAACCTCTTGTAACGAAAAAGACCGCGGTGCGTAGTGAAGGTAGTAATCTGACATGATTCTCCATAGAGCTCTACTTGATTCAAGTCCAATTTACTGAAAACAGTAGACCCATTTAAATCGTGCAGGACTTCCTCGTTGGTAGGAATAGGGTGGCTCTCCCTTTCAATTGCTTCATTGGCTCATCTCATGTCGACACAGATGCGAATATCCCCATCTGGTTTCGGGACAACCACAAGAGGTGAAACCCATCCTGTAGGGCCGTTGGGTACTTTTTCGATTATGTCTTCCTTTAGTAATTCATCTAATTCCTTGTCGACTTTCTCTCTTAGACCAAATGGTAATCTTCTGACAGGTTGTGCAACAGGTTTTACATCTTTGTTCACATGTAATTTCAGCTGGTAATCTTTCAATTTACCCACTCCCGTGAAAACATCAGGAAAGTTCTTAACAATGTCCACAGATGTCCCTTCACTTGTGACAGAGTATGCTTGGGGTGAGTTAGAAGAGCCAACTCTTAGCACGTTCAATTTCTCTGCCGTATCCCTTCCAAGCAAAGCTCTGCCATGGCTTTCCGCAGCGGTAAACGCGGCTACACACCTCTCTCCAGATGCCGCACGATAAAATTCACTCTCAAATGTTCCAACTACCTCAATGGGTTCACTTTGGCCGTAAGCAAACAGCTTCCTTTCGCACCTTTGGGATCTGCATTTCACACCTTCCTGTTTTAAACTTTCCCACGTGTCATGATCCACAATATTGCATGTTGCTCCTGAGTTAATAAAGACATCCTTAAGCTGCACACCCCCAATGCACAAATCAGCAACTCCACTCAAGTCACCGCCACATTTTACAACAAAAGCATAATAATTTTCTTCTGGCTCCTCTGGAATTTGATTAGCACCATCTGAACGCTATTTTTCACCTGGACGTTTCTTTTCTACTTTAGATCGGCAGCAGGCTACAAAATGACCAAGGAGACCACATTTGTTACAGGCTTTTCTGAGTGCTGGACAACTCCTGTCTCGTTCAGAATGACCAGTTCTACAACAACGGGTGCATTTCCTTTCTTTCAAAACCCTCTTTTCTTCTTTCCTCCTCTCTCCTTTTCTTTCCTTTGATGATCTTTTTGAAACATTCTGTTAACTCGCTCAAGACCTCCCATGGACTGCATTTGAGTGTTGACCGCCTCATGGACTCGTGCAGTTTCCTGTAGCACTGTCAAGGTTGCCTCACTCGCTTTTTCGAGAAATTTTCGACGAAGTCGTGAATCTTTACATTTTTCAATGATCTGGTCTCGGATGGCTTCATCCGCATTAGCAAAATCACAAGATATGGCTTTCTGGTGTAGTCGGCAAACAAACTGATCGATGGTTTCTCCCTCTGTCTGTTGCATCTGGCGAAATACATGTCGCTCAAATGGGACGTTGACTTTTGGCGTGAAATAGTTATCCAGAGCTGCTAAACAATTGTTAAATGTAGTTTCGTTATCCTCAGGTGCTAAAGAGTAGTAAATCTCTTGTAATTCCATACCTCCCGAATGTAACAGCAATGCTATTTTCTGACCTTCATTGGTTACTCCTTTCGAGGCCACATAAAGGTTAAAGGCACGTTTCCATCTTTTCCATGGAACAAAAAGTGAATTTGGCTCTCCCTTTGAGGTAGGCCGTGGATGTCTAAGACTTGTTTCACAGTCGCTCCGCCAGGATCAGTGGGAGTCGTTGATGTGGTCGAGCCGCTCGTTTGCTCTCCAGGCGCTGACATTCCGGTTGTTAGAACGAAATAACCGCGCAAATTTTAATCCGCAACCACTTTGGTATTCCACTTATCACCGCCCTCGTCGCCAAATGTCTCTTAAGCTAAACACCACAATTTACAATGCTGTGAGTTAATTGATGATGATTTTACTGAACTATATTTTCTACCTAGAAACTAGATTTGAAATAAGATTTACGGTTTAACAGTTTTGTCCTCTAGTGCGACTTGGCCCTTAGTCGAACTTGCTTATCTACCAAAGTAATTGTAACAGACAAGCAAAATATCGATGACAGATTGTCGTATGCCCCTCATCTTCCAGCAGTAAATTAATGGATTCAGAGATGAATTGAGCAGCACCAAAGTCCAAAAGTAATATCCGAAATGGAGTATGGTCTTGCTAGGTCCAGAGTTTATGTGAACAATATTAATGCAGATGTAAGGTAAGTAACAAACTACGAAGACCCAGTAGACGCAAAATGTGCTTCCTGCTAATTTAAAGCGCCTCGCAGCATTTGCTCTTTCTCTCCCATTCTGCTCTCGAACTTGCAGCACTTGAATTTGCTTTCGGTGCCGTCTAACTGTTAAATAGATTTTGCAATAGAGAATCGCGATGATTATGGGGCAAAGTATTTCACAAACTTTTTGAATTTTTAATGCTCTTTTATATTCCTCCCGCTTGAACCACAAAACAACAGTCGAGAGAAATCCACTGACCAATAACAATAAGATCACCACAAAAACCGCACGATTATGAGTCACAATTTCTTGATATCTGAGGTGAAAAGTAATTGCTAAGAATCTGTCAACTGTTAACGCCAACACACTTAGGAACGAGGCGTAGAATAAGAAATAACTAGTGACTACAAATGCCGTAATGGTCTTGTCCTGTAAAATTGTGCTGTTTTGCGACCATGCAATCAAAAGTGCGACACTGTATAGAGGGTGGACAATCAACCCAACACAAAGATCAGAAACAGCCAAGCTCAAGTGAAAGGCTTTTAACGGCTTTGGTAACGATGAAGTTCGCCTTATCGCTTGAATTGTAATACTGTTCAAAATGGTCGCTGTCAAACATAGAAGAGCGTTGAAGACTCCATTAGCAATGAACGTGAAGTAAAATTCATCGGCCCGTCTGTTCATCGCCAAAATGATAGGATATGAAACGATTGAAGCAACAACGTATTCAGGTTAGTGCTTTGGAGGTGAGGATCTCAGATTGATGTTATCCTTGGCTGTTGGAGCAGTGGTTAAGTTTAACTTTTCCGTTTCAATCATAACATTCATCAATTAAGGACTGTAATTACATGCTCGTACTGTCAGTTGATCGTAAAGTTTGGTCTTGGAAGCAACAGAAAAATTGAATTGATGACTTGAATTATAAAGTATTTAATGACGACAAATATTTCAAAGGACTTTAAATTAATTTTGAGTGACATGTCAAAATAGTCCAGAGGCACAAAAAATCAATTTGAAATATTTTCTAAAACACGGTTTACAACGGCCAGCATCTTGCAATTAAAAAACGGAAAATTATTTCTTAACTTTCAGGCTACCGTGTTTTGCCTGGCACTCACTTTTCTCAACAGCAACGGTGAATTGGTTCTTTTCTGATTTTACAGCAAAACATGTTTAAGTTTCATACTTATGGAACTCAATAACTGAGAAATAAAACTCAACAGCTAGTACTCCTTCGAACGTCTGCTTCCCTAATTGTCCGGTTAAACATGAAACGTTAGTGATGTTTTGGTGTATTTGTTGAATTTAAACACAAATTATTTCTTAACTTTCAGGCTACCGAGATGCAACTTGTTTTGCCTGGCATACACTTTTCTCAACATCAACGGTGAATTGGTTCTTTTCTCATTTTAAAGCAAACTATTTTTAAGTTTTATACTTATGGAACTCGATAAGTGAGGAATAAAACTCAACAGCTATAGTACACCTTCGAACATCTTTTTCCCTAATTCTCAGGTTAAACATGAAACGTTAGTGATGTATTGGTGTATTTGTTAATTTAAACAAAGGCAAATTATTTCTTAACTTTCAGGCTACCGAGATGCACTTGTTTTGCCTGTCATACACTTTTCTCAACAGCAACGGTGAATTGGTTCTTTTCTGATTTTAAAGCAAACCATTTTTAAGTTTTATACTTATGGAACTCGATAAGTGAGGAATAAAACTCAACAGCTACTACACCTTCGAACGTCTGCTTCCCTAATTCTCCGGTTAAACATGAAACGTTAGTGATGTATTGGTGTATTTGTTGAATTTAAACACAGACAAATTATTTCTTAACTTTTAGGCTACGGAGATGCAACTTGTTTTGCCTGGCATACACTTTTCTTAACAGCAACGGTGAATTGGTTCTTTTCTGATTTTAAAGCAAACCATTTTTAAGCTTTATACTTATGGAACTCGATAACTGAGGAATAAAACTCAACAGCTATTACACCTTCGAACGTCTTTTTCCCTAATTCTCAGGTTAATCATGAAACGTTAGTCATGTATTGGTGTATTTGTTAATTTAAACAGAGGGGAGAGGAACGGGGAGGCAAATATCTTGTCTCCCTAGTTTTAAACTCATTTTTCTCCCTCCTCCATATTTTTTTTGGCTGTTTCCCCTTCCTCCCTGATTTTTCACCTTTCTCCCAGATCAGTACTTTAACGGGTTTATGCGACGTAACACTACACATACTTTTTAAATTCATTCCGATATTGTGACTTTATTAACGAACCTTGCCCTTTGAAGACTTTGAATACCAGCAGAGCTTACCTTTTAATGATGTACCCTACCTTTGTTGCCTTGCCGAAATAGCAGACCTTGGGGGATTTCGTAACGCGGTGCCAGCATGTTAATGTTTGAGAGACCGCTTAATTGCTGAAAAGATCACAACACGGCGCCGTTATCGATGACGGAATGCCGAAAAAGCGATGGAAAGGTCAAAATACATTTATCTGTTAAGATTGAGTTGCTGCATTGCTGTGCATTTCTGAAAACCTAGTGGAAGCACCTACTAGGACAGCATTACTCGTATTATTACTGACACCTAAGCAGTCTTGAAACACACAAGCAGTGCACAGAAGAGAGAAAATATTTCATGCTCACCATGGCCTTGCTCTCTAAGGTTTCGAAGCGCATCATAACGTTACGCTGACTATTAATCTTTTTGCGCACATTTGATATATGACTAGAAAAATCCGGATTATTGTCTACTTCCATTCAAAAGATCCCTAATGTAGCCTTAAAACGGAATGAAACGTTTTAGTCAGTATCCCCAAGCCCTAGACCTTGGTTTCTTCTTATAAATAAAATAAAATTTTATCTACAAGGGCCAAAGGGCCCAGGTAAAAAGTGAAAAGGGTCCAGAGCCAGTCAAAAATAATCCACTATCAGAACGGAACGTAAACTAAGCTACAAAGTCCAGTGTGGAACATATATTAAGAGCATGGATAAAATGCAAAAGTCCATCAGGGCACAATCCCCACAAAAACAAAGTAACAATTAACCGTAAATAATTACAGGCACACACCAGGTCTACTCCTAGGTAACTGGCTAGAAATTTTCTTCTCACTCTTTCCAGCCATTTGACGAGGGCCACTCTTGTGCTTCTCAAGTTGCCTCGTTTACGCCCAAAAAAGAACTCTGAGTGATTATTTCATTCCACGAACAGGAAAGTCCTCGGATTCCCATTTCATAGATTTTTTTATAAGTGTCGGAACACCCAGTCCAACCAGCAAATATCAATTGAAATTTTCAGCTCTTAAAACTTGCCCAAATTGTATCGTTAGGTCTTGGAATTCGTCCACATCCGCATTTTAAGCGTCGCAGTCTGCATGAAACCATCTCTCACCTCTGTCTTGAGAAAGGAAAAGGAAAGGAAAGGAACTTTATTTAAGTGTCTAGTCGTTTTAGCGCTGGAACAGTAATTGGGGAGACTGTAAACTGAAATTAACGATTAACACAAACTCAAATGTTGGTTTGTGAGGAGAGGAGAAAACCGGAGTACCCGGAGAAAAACCTCTCAGTGCAGAGTAGAGAACCAACAAACTCAACCCACATATGACGCTGAGTCTGGGAATCGCACCCGGGCCACATTGGTAGGAGGCGAGTGCTCTCACCATTGCGCCATCCCTGCACCCCAAGAAGATCAGAACGGCTCTTACGTTTATTCCTGTAGAATCAACTGAAATGTCAATTCCTTGTAAAAGCCAACATCTCTTTTTGGTATGGTACGTATTGGAGAGCCAGAACATTTACGCTTGCGCTGACAGAGTGTTTGAACAAGAGAGAAAAACGCAGTACCTCTGGAAATGGCACCGGAGCGTCGTGCCAGACGACTCATCCAGAGATTTCGGCCCGTGCGATCGCTTTCGGACGCGTGCAGTTAGCCGTTCGCTGCTTTCAGATACCTGTTACCTATCTTCTTCGTGCCATGTGGCACATAAGGCCTCAACACAACCCCGCCAAATTTCCGCGAAATCCGCAAAATCCTTCTTTCGACTGTCTAGCAGCACTGGAAGTATTCCTCAAGCTTTTTTCCTAATCATGGTGGAAAAAGTGGATTGCGTGGATTTTGCAGAAATTTTCAGCTTTTTCTGTTCTTGTTCGTGTTCTTGTTTTGTTTTTTGTTCTATTTCCTTTTTCCACTTGCCCCTCTCAGTCTGTTTTTGAGCAGCTTAGTCAGTTTAGGGCCATTCTGTACAAAAATTTCCTCCAAAAAGAACA
>NC_090874.1:22144328-22149328 GCF_036669935.1 Montipora foliosa | reverse complement strand
TCTTGCATTGAAATATTCATGAGGTACGACCTGGCCGAAGAGTTTTCCGACCGGGACCGAAATGGCCGGGACTCGAGAACTTTCCGAAAACAAAATCGATATCATCATATCATATAAGCTCTGTAAAACAAAACTAAACTGCAAGTAGATTGTGAATGATCTACTTACAGCCGAAGAGAGAAGTTATGTGATGCAATATTCGTAGCATCTCCGGGAAATTCGTGATATCCGCCTTTTCCGACCCCTTCTGAGATAATAATCAGGTGTCACGTACCGAAATGGCCGGGAATCGAGAATTTTCTGAAGACAAAATCGATATCTCATCATGTAACCTCTGCAAAACAAGACAAAACTGCAAGTAGATTGTGAATGATCTACTTAAAGCCGAAGAAAGGAGTTATGTAATGCAATATTCATAGCATCTCCGGGAAATCCGTGATATCCGCCTTTTCCGACCCCTTCTGAGATAATAATCAAGTGTCACGTACCGAAATGGCCGGGAATCGAAAATTTTCCGAAAACAAAATCGACATATCACATCATATAACCTCCGCAAAACAAAACAAAACTGCAAGTAGATTGTGAATGATCTACTTAAAGCCAAAGAAAGGAGTTATGTGATGCAATATTCATAGCATCTCCGGGAAATCCGTGAAATCCACCTTTTCCGACCCCTTCTGAGATAATAATCAAGTGTCACGTACCGAAATGGCCGGGAATCGAGAATTTTCCGAAGACAAAATCGATATCATCACATCATATAACCTCTGCAAAACAATACAAAACTGCAAGTAGATTGTGAATGATCTACTTACAGCCGAAGAGAGAAGTTATGTGATGCAATATTCTTAGTATCTCCGGGAAATCCGTGATATCCGCCTTTTCCGACCCAGCTGAGATAATAATCAAGTGTCGCGTGAGACCACAGAGCGAGACGAATAGCCGTAACATCCGGCCAATCCGAACCCTTCCGAAAACCTTTTCGTCGGAAAAGTCGGATTTATCGGATTTCCCGGAGATGCCACGAATATCTAATGATGTAAAACAACTTCCAGTTAAATTGACAAGTAATATCATGAGATATTCATGGCATCTCCGGGAAATCCGTGAAATCCGACTTTTCCGGCCCATCTGGCAGAAAACTTTCAAGAGTCTCGTGAGAGTAGCAAAAGAGTATCTCAAGTAAGGCGGAAAAGTCGGATTTCACGGATTTCCCGGAGATGCCATGAATATCTCATGATATTACTTCTCAATTTAACTGTAAGTAGTTTTATAAGACTACTTACAGTTAAATTGAGAAGTTATATGATAAGATATTCATGGCATCTCCGGGAAATCCGTGAAATCCGACTTTTCCGCCCTACCTGAGATACTCTTTTGCTACTCTCACGTGACTCTTGAAAATTTTCTGCGAGATGGGCCGGAAAAGGCGGATTTCTCGGATTTCCCGGAGATGCCATGAATATCTTATCATATAACTTCTCAATTTAACTGTAAGTAGTTTTATAAGACTACTTACAGTTAAATTGAGAAGTAATATCATGAGATATTCATGGCATCTCCGGGAAATCCGTGAAATCCGACTTTTCCGCCCTACTTGAGATACTCTTTTGCTACTCTCACGTGACTCCTGAAAATGTTCTGCCAGGTGGGCCGGAAAAGTCGGATTTCACGGATCTCCCGGAGATGCCATGAATATCTCATGATATTACTTCTCAATTTAACTGTAAGTAGTCTTATAAAACTACTTACAGTTAAATTGAGAAGTTATATGATAAGATATTCATGGCATCTCCGGGAAATCCGTGAAATCCGACTTTTCCGCCCTACTTGAGATACTCTTTTGCTACTCTCACGTGACTCTTGAAAGTTTTCTGCCAGATGGGCCGGAAAAGTCGGATTTCACGGATTTCCCGGAGATGCCATGAATATCTTATGATATGACTTGTCAATTTAACTGTAAGTTGTCTTACAACATTAGATATTCGTGGCATCTCCGGGAAATCCGATAAATCTGACTTTTCCGACAAAAAGGTTTTCGGAAGGGTTCGAATTGGGCGGATGTTACAGCTATTCGTCTCGCTATGTGGTCCCACGTGACACTTGATTATTATCTCAGAAGGGGTCGGAAAAGGCGGATATCACGGATTTCCCGGAGATGCTATGAATATTACATCACATAACATCTCTCCTCAACTGTAAGTGGCTTCACACAGGTCTACTTGCAATTTTTTTTTTGGGTTTCGTTTTGTTTTTGCTTTGTTTGCTAGGGTTATATGTTGTGATTTCGACCGTGTCTCCGGAAAATCCTCGAGTCTCGGCAATTTCGGCCCTTTCCAGAAACTTTGCGGCCAGCACTCTCGTCTCACATTTCACATGCATATTGATGATAAATAGTCTGGTCAAAAGGTCTTTGAAAGGGATTGGAAAATAACCGGATCTCAATATCATACTACAGAACCTCCCCTTTAACTGCAAGTTTACTACATGCATTAAACCCTAAATCGATGACCAGTTTATTCATCTTCGATTCTCGTCTAGCTCTGTCACTGGAAGGTGCTCCATCGATAACTTCTTGAGAGAGCCCGGAAACGACGGATTATTTGGCTGTTGCGGAATTGTGTTTACATTATTGTATTGTATCGTTTTTCTCTTTCGCCCAAAATGATGCAGATATGTCCAGAAATGCCTCTAATTAGATGCACGCCGTTTTAATAAGCGTCGAATTATGGCCACTTGAAGTAAGGCCTATTTTGTTCTTTTTCGCGTTCTTTTTTTTTTGGTTTGTTTGTTCGATTCTCCGGTTAATGTGAGTGTCTGTTTTGTTTTTGTTTTCGGTCACCGCGCATTTCCCTGGGGTATTTGGATGCCGCCGAGTAAGGTGCATCCGCGACAAATTTCCTTTGAAATAGTGACAAAGGGCTTGGTCCACTTTTCACCATGCAGTTGACGCACACACATAAAAGAAACTCAGTTCGCACGCCGTATTGTTGGGCAATTTTGGAACACACACCTTGCCAGCAACACGACTACGACTTGCTCTAATTTCTATCGACTGCCTGAGAATATCATTCGATAGCGTGTATCCTCTAGAACGTGTTTATGTCGAAAAAGGGCGTTTCTGCGGTGAAACAATGAGGGGTTGTCTTTTTTTTTTTTCTGACCTCCTGAACCACTTTTCGTTTCCTCTAGAGGCGGGTTACATACAATGCGGTCGAGATTCAAGAGAACAAAAGTTATAGATTTTTTTTTTTTTTTTTAATATCATTCTCATTCTAAAATGTTAGGTGCAATAAAACATGCGGCTGTTGGACGGCGCAATGACGCCCCGCAGCGACCAGTTAATTATTTCATTCAATTTCACAAGTTTTCTTGCTGATATATATATATATATATATAAGATCGAGCGACAACACTTGCCGACCTATTGATGTTCATACGATGTTGCGAGCAAAAAATCCTTGTCGCTAGCTGAACAGCGAAGGCATTAAGAGCGCGGCACTCTGCTACGTGAGTCCAGTAGTGAGCGGACGATGCAGTATTGTGAGTGCGAAATGCGTGTGCAACGTGAGGTACAACTCTCTCCGTCGGTCTTGGGCTTCAATTTGCAAGACGCGCGATTCTTGCGATGCAGCAATTTCAAGTGCGTTTACTTCAATGCATGGAATGTTATTTCAACTTTTAACTGAATGCTAACTAAGAAAATTCCCCTGTTTTTCAGGCATTCCAAACGCAGCATTTTTCTTTAGTGCGATTGCCACACACGAGAGAAAGAAGGAACCCGTCAACGGGCAAAGCGACGACGATTCCGATGAAAATGATACTGCCGAAGACATGAGAAGTCAAGTACGAAGTCAAGTGGACCGGCTGGTGGGAGGAAACGTGGAAAACACAGAAAAAGTCTTGCACCCCGCGATTTCCTATTGGATCGCTTTAACTACACCCAACGGCGCTCCTGCCAATCCCATAACTGTGCACAGAGCATTACTTGATTGCGGAGTGGCAGTGACCGCAAATCGGGTAAGGAAGCTATTTGTTTGGAAAAAACCTTTCCTTGGGTATCTGTCCACTTATCCAAAATAATATACTACTACTACCATCTCTATATAATCACGATGTCACTTTCACAGGAGTGATCTTTCAATGAGTCGTGAGTTTAAAACATATTACAGGACTGTTGATCAATACAATACTGTTGTAATTACAAGAGAAAATTACAAAAAAAAAAATTGCTATGATTATATGAGCAAATTGTGACAATCTTTAAAAGTAACTACACTGTACAGAAAATTATATATATACATGTACATGTAACAGGCTCCAAAATTGAAAGTAAACATTACGAAATGCTGCTAAAAATGGCGGCCGAGTAAGTAAATAATGTCCCTCGTCGCATGTGAAAAGCATCAACGAATGCCGGCCTGGTATGGACTAGACTCTCTTGCAGCGCTTTTAACTTTTTTTCTTTTATCTCTGAAAACGAACTGAAAACGAATCATGTTCTTTTTCCCACTTTAGGTTCAGATTCAAGAGCAGAAAGAGTCGATGGCAATTAAAGAGCTGTACAAAGTGTTCAAGGACCACAGAAATGAATTCATGCAAGACCTGGTGCGGGCATCGTATCAGCACTGCTACGACCAAGCAACCCGGACGCTGTTCGAGGCCGTTGATTTGGATTCCCAAGAAGTTCGAGAATGCGGAACAGAAAATGTAGTGCGCGTCACCTTGGTGAATCGAAAGTTCGAGGAATCGTTAGGGACTTCAGTCGTGAAGCTAATGGAAGCGAGACTCCAAATCGACAAATTTGGATTCAGTACGTTTGTGGGGGAATGGAACCCGGGGGCTCAAGTGGATCCGAAAGAGGACAAGAGATTTTCGAACAGTACAACAGTTCTAGTGAATGACATTACGCTGGTCATGGAGAAACTCGATTATGCGAGCTTTAGAGGAAAAGTGTACAAAAAGGACAGCCGATCAAAGTATACATTTTCATACAAGTG
>NC_090874.1:22119328-22136828 GCF_036669935.1 Montipora foliosa | reverse complement strand
AGACAGACAACGTAAGATTTCTATTGCTTTATTACTTCCGAAAAAGTATTATGGAGTCGCGGATTACAAAGTTTACGCACGCACCATGGTGAAGGTAACATACATACTTACATAAAATCAATTTCATCTCGAATTTCAGAGTAAATGCAAGAGTAAATACCTTCGAGACATTACATTTACAGCTAAAATATGTCCTTGACCTTAGAATCGCCACAGAAAACACAAAAGGTACACAAAAGGCAGACCTTTTCAAGATGCATGTCACGCTTCGACGAACACTTACTCAAGGTCTCACAATTTTCCGATTTGGCCTCTAAATCTCAAGTACGGCCAAACAGAATATTTTGAAGTGGTCAAACGATGAAGCGATAACTTACTAGCGAGAGACGCGAAGATTAAGAGCGAAAAGGACATTTAAAATGCCGCAAACACCGGAGCCTACGGGATTAAAACAGTCTTATTTTCTCTCAATTTAATTGTTTAGAGGGTCCTACGGGGAACGGATCTGTACAGTTTCTTATATTAACATCTCTTCAGATCTATGCAGTAAGACTTTGAAGACTTATGTCACGGTTTTAAGGCACACTCCCTTCTCCCTTTTCATAGTGGTTCTCCCATCTCCCCATATTTTGACGTACTTTCTCCTTCCTCCCATTATTTTTCTGGCCGTTTCTCCCTCCTCCCTAAACCGTTCCTCTCCCCTCTAGCAACATTTTCCATAGATTTGTCTAAAGCCTTTGACAGCCTACGGCATGCACTTCTTCTTGCTAAACTAAGGGCCTACGGTTCGAACCACCATACATGTCATCTTTTAAAAGATTACTTGCAGGATAGAGAGCAAAGAGTGAAAATCGGCGACACATACTCTCCTTGGTTACGTGTTAAACGAGGAGTTCCTCAGGGGAGCAGTCTTGGTCCACTTTTATTTAATATTTTTATTAATGATCTTTTCCTCTTTGTTAAATATCTATGCAGACGATCAGCAAATCTATGATTCACATGAGGACCTGGCAGCACTCCATCTTACAGTGCAAATTGAACTTGACAATGCAGTTCACTGGTACAAGATAAACGGATTGAAGCTAATCCTGAAAAACTTCAAGTAATGATCCTTGGAGAAACTAGCCGTAAATACAATTTTAAAGTAGGTGATATTGAAATTAAGAAAAAAGATCAAATTAACTTATTAGGGGTTAACTTAGACAGCAAATTAACGTTTAGTAAACATGTTTTCGACATCTGTGATCGTGTTAACAACCAGCTTAAGGTTATTAAGCGTTTCAGAAATATTGTATCCAGTAATTATACTAAAACTAGGTTGTATAAAGCTTTCATCATGCCGTATTTTCTATATTGTAGTAATGTATGGGCCATTAGATTACCCAGTGTGCTTCCCTTGTCGACTTGACAAATTGTCAACACCTCAGTCAATATCGCGGAATGCGAGATATGATGGGAAAAATCATGGCGATGTGTAGCGGCCACAATCCTCACTGAAGTGTTAGTAAATGATAAAAGAGAAAAGGTAAACGAGGGAAGACTAGGAGTTGGATAACGAGGCGTGAACAGAAAGGATACTTTAATAACATCATAAAGGATCTGATGATAGAACGATTTACGAACTGATCACAGAGCGTCCTCTTTATTCGCCATCCATTCTCGCGATCCGCGGCGCTGGCCAAGAAGATCGCAGCTGTGGGAAAGAGAATGTTCGCCATCTTGAAAACAGTGGCGAGAAGCACACGCGCGTCAAACGTGTTTCATGTTGCTGTCCAAGCGCGTAGAACATCGTTAACCAAACACGAGAACAAAACAAACGTTTTACAGTTTCAATGTTTTTCTGAATGTTTGACAGCCAAATTTACCCAACTCAATAAAACACGTTAAAGCACTACCAAACAGAGTGACCAAAAGGCTGTGGTCACCCTCGCAAGACTTCGCCTGTTTGGACAGGGCTTAACGTATTTTGCATATGCATTAGGCCAATAATAAACAATTATAAATTGGATGAGGTTTTTGTGATATCTAGAATAATAAAGGGTGAGGTAGGAGTTATCGGCTGAGGCTGATAACCCTTACCGGATATCACAAAAACAGAATGTAATAATTGTTTTATTACACATTGAACAAAAAAAAATGATCACAACTGTGACTGGAGCTGATAATATATTTCTAAAAATATCCAAATCAGCGGCACAGAGTTCGACTGAAAAAACATTCTAAGCCTTAGACAATATGTGAAAAATTGAAAAAAAGCTGGTTGAAAAAGTAAATAGCGATAAATAGGCCTAACTGAAGAAGTCATATTTTTGCTTCTTCACTGACGGCACGCAACAGAAAGCGCGCGAAGTTGACATGATTACCCTTACAAATAATGCACCGAGGTCATACATGGGATGATTACCCGTGACCTTGAGTGTCCTTGACATGATTATTGTATAATTTGCAGCTTGATGGCGTCACAGGCGCTGATTTCGAAAATTCCCTCTACGCTTTCGGCCAATCAGAAAAGAAATAGTGACTTCAATGTATAATAATAACAATAATTTTCTCATTGAAGTGTCGATCTCCTTTTCCAAGATTTCAAGTGGTTGGAATTACGTTTTTTTTTCAACGAGGGTCATAGAGGTGTGTCGTTTGATAAGCAAATTTGGGAAGCTACCCTTCATCAAGTAAAATTTTACCACTCTTGGCAATGGTTTTCACTGATTTGTTGACACAGGCATCGCCCCTTGTGATTAATTACTTTATAAACAGACGTGTCGATTCATATATTTGCCGCCTGTATTTTCCCCTTGTGAAAGATTTGTTAATTAAAAGCCAGAATATGTCCATTCTTTGATTGCACTCTCGTGAGATGACAGCCATGTTGGTGCCAAAACAGAAGAAAAATGTAGCTCACGTTTTGCATAACAATAGGGTCAAATTCCAAAAAGACTTTTCTGCTTTTGTTATTTCCACCAACATGGCTGCCGTGACGTCAAGTGCTATCAAGGTTCAAAAGCAGGTGTATAGGCCACTTCGGAAAATACCATAATACTCTTTGTTTGTCCCCCCAAATTTTGCATAGGCATTTATTTTGTTTTCTCTTGGGACCATTGTAAGTCCCAAGAGAAACTGGAAACAATGTTTATGCAAAATTTGGAGGGACAAACAAAGATTGATATGGTATTTTCCAAAGTGGTCTATTGACAGTCTTCTTGCATAAAGAGACAAACAAATCCGGCGTTAATTGAGTTTTTTTGAATTTTTTTCCACTGTATTATTTTAAACAATTTTTTAAAGGGAATTTGTAAATTAAAATTTGCAAATGAAGATTGTAAAACGAACAAAAAGAGAATACGATTATGGTTTCTTTGAATCGTATGTAAAATATGAAGCAATTGCAACTTCTTAATTACACTCGAGCTGAGATTTGCCTGGCGAACATTAACGACAAGCTCAATTAAGCTGAATTTTGGAGTTTTTATCCGACAAACTCTGTGTTACACTGATGAATTTTTGTTGACTATAAAAGTAGACTGCACTAATAACAGTTTAATAGTCATAGTTATCTGTCAGCCAAATTACAATTCTTTCATTGCACAAAGACTGAGGCCAATTCCAACTTCATTGCTCGAACTGTTACTTCCAGGCATTTTGCACTACACGTTTAAAAAAACTTTCATGAAGTATACTTAATGTTTGCATTAATAGGCTTGAACAGTTTAGAATAACATAAGGCTGTAGTCGCCAAATTAAAATAACAATAATAAAAAGTAATTGAGCCTCGGCCTAAAATTCCATCCAGAAAAGATAGTGACTGGCGACCGATACACCGTTAATTTTAATAGTATTGCAATGGACTGCGTTTCATCCGTGAAACTGTATGTAGTGAAGGCCGAGATATAAACAGATTCGTCAAACTAAAGAATAACACACTTAATTTAATTCACAAACACGCCATGCTTCTCCACTTCTGTACATTATGTAGCAATCACCTATCTCTTAAGCTAAACACTACATTCCCTTCCTTTGTGAAAACAGAACTCAACTTATGACAAGCAATAAAATGTTCAAAACGCTTAACACAGTCTATTGTCCCGAGTTTCATAAACAATCTCAACAGTCTCAAAACTTGCTTTTTTTCTAACAGTCTCAACAGTCTTTTTAAAACTATTCACTTTTCCAGAACAAAGTCCTTAAACTTAGCTGGCATCCGCATAGTTCGGTTTGGCCTTCTCCGTGGCTCTGTGGTTTCTGAGGTTTCTGAGGTACCTATAGGTAAGGGTGAGATCATCGGACTTGCTGGGGTTTAAGCTCCCACATAGTTCTCCGGCTTCTCTGGGGCTTTATAAGGTTTAACAAAAGAACTTTTTCTCCGCTGTACTACACCTTCGGTTGATTTCAAGGTTAGTTCTTGTCCCTCATTTGTCTGATCAGTGTAAGGCTCAGTCTCAAAGTTGGGAGTTAACTTTCCGGATGACTTGCTGTTCTTGACAAGGACTTTATCTTTAGGAGTGATAGTGTTACCAAGAGCGTGTCGCCGTTTGTCAGCATACACTTTGCCAGCAAGCTTCTGATTCCAGTCGCGATCTCTGATGCCTTCATCCAGAACACTCTTATTGGGACGTAGTTCCGGTAACTCGGTTTTAAGTTCTCTTCCAAGCATTAGAATTGCTGGGGTTGCTCCTGTACTGCTGTGGGCTGTTTGCTCTGTATGGTAACAGGAATTTGTTCAATTCTTCTTTCCACTTTTCCCTTCTGCTTCAGCTATTTTTAGTGACTTCAACAACGTTCGGTTCTGGCGCTCTACTTCCCCATTTGCTTGGGGCCAGAGGGGTGTGGATTTTCCATGTTCAATCCCATGTTCAGTTAGAAAAGCTTCAAATTCTTCGGATACAAATTGAGGAGCATTATCCGACTTAAGACTGATTGAGTAGCCATACCGTGTAAATATGGCCGTTAGCGCTTCAATCATCTTTTAAGAGGTGGTTGTGCGCATGACAACTATTTCAAAGAAACGGCTGTAGTAATCTACTACTACAAGTAGGTTTTCGCCAGAAGGAAATGGATCTAAGACATCGATGGCTACATCTTGCCACGGTCCGGAAGGTGGTTCTACGCGCTGCATTGATTCAGGTGGACAAAATTCTCCCACTACTTGGCATCCCGGGCAGCTTCTGCAAACTTTCTCCGCATCAAAGTCTATTTTGGGCCACCAATCTTTCGTTCTCAACTGGGTTTTTATCTTTATAATACCTTGATGCCCCTCTTGTGCTAAAAGCAGTACTTCATGACTAACTTTCCTATTGCGCAAAGTTCATTCTTCACACTAAGGTAATGAGGCATTTTGATTTGCCACCAGTCACCACTTTGTAGGTAGTATCTAACACTACACAGTTCAGGATCATTTTCTGGATCTCTTTCAACTTCTGTTGCAGTCATAGCCATTGGTGTACTTTCTTGTACAACAACTCTAACAAAGTCAGCTTCCTTGCTACTGGGATCTTTCTGATAGATAGAATTTAACCTTGAAAGGGCGTCAGCGATGTTGGTCTTACCAGGACGGTTAATCACTTTGAAATTCTACCCCAGCAAACGAAGGACCCATCGTTCTATTCGTGCAGACGGCTTAGAGGACGTGTTATAGACGTACTTCAGAGGTTTATGATCGGTCTCTAGTTCAAATTCTCCACCATAAATATACAGCTTGAACCTCTCGCAAGCCCATGCCAACGCAAGATCTTCCTTTTCAGTGTGGGAATAGCGCCTTTCCACGTCGGTAAGATTTCGTGATGCATAGGAGATCACCCTCCACATGCCATCTTGTAGCTGAGTGAGAACAGCTCCTATACCTGTGGGACCTGCGTCGGCTACTATTCGCGTTCTGCATTCATTCTTGAAGTAGGCGAGTGTATCTGCTTGGGTTAGCAGATCTTTCAACTTCCGGAAGGATTTCTCTTAAGCGTCTCCCCATATGAAATATTGATCCCTTCTTGTAAGAAGCGGTTCGGCGACCTGGGTGTAATCTGGCAGGAACTTAGCACAGTATTGTACTAGCCCTAAAAGCGATCTGACTTCTGCGGTATTCTGTGGTGGCTTGGCATTTTGAATTGCAGACACCTCTTCACTTGGTGAAATTCCTTGTTTGCTCAAGTCATGTCCAAGGAACGTTAATTTTGGAAGTCTGAACTGGCACTTCTTCTCATTCAAGGTCAATCCACACTTTCTGAGACGGCACAGAACATCTAGCAGATTCTCATCATGTTCCTGGATTCCACATCCGTGGATGCTTAAGTCTTCAACAATATTTTTAATTCCTTTGCAGCCAATCAGAGCATCTTTGAAAATCTTCTGATATTTCTCTGGAGCTGAGGTTATTCCAAACATTAACCTCTTGTAACGAAAAAGACCCCTGTGTGTAATGAAGGTAGTAATCTGACGTGATTCTGCATAGAGCTCTACTTGATGGAAGCCCCATTTCAAGTCCAATTTACTGAAAACAGTAGACCCATTTAAATCGTGCAGGACTTCCTCGTTGGTAGGAATAGGGTGGCTCTCCCTTTAAATTGCTTCATTAGCTCTTCTCATATCGACACAGATGCGAATATCCCCATCTGGTTTCGGGACAACCACAAGAGGTGAAACCCATCCTGTAGGGCCGTTGGGTACTTCTTCGATTATGTCTTCCTTTAGTAATGCATCTAATTCCTTGTCGACTTTCTCTCTTAGACCAAATGGTAATCTTCTAACAGGTTGTGCAACAGGTTTTACATCTTTGTCCACATGTAATTTCAGTTGGTAATCTTTCAATTTACCCACTCCCGTGAAAACATCAGGAAAGTTCTTAACAATGTCCACAGATGTCCCTTCACTTGTGATAGAGTATGCTTGGGGTGAGTTAGGAGGGTCAACTCTTAGCACGTTCAATTTCTCTATCGTATCCCTTCCAAGCAAAGCTCTGCCATGGCTTTCCGCAGCGGTAAACGCGGCTACACACCTCTCTCCAGACGCCGCACAATAAACTTCACTCTCAAATGTTCCAACTACCTCAATGGGTTCACTGTGGCCCGTAAGCAAACAGCTTCCTTTCGCACCTTTGGAATCTGCATTTCACACCTTCCTGTTTTAAACTTTCCCACGTGTCATGATCCACAATATTGCATGTTGCTCCTGAGTTAATAAAGAAATCCTTAAGCTGCACACCCCCAATGCACAAATCAGCAACTCCACTCAAGTCACCGCCACATTTTACAACAAAAGCATAATAATCTTCTTCTGGCTCCTCTGGAATTTGATTAGCACCATCTGAACGCAATTTTTCACCTGGGCGTTTCTTTTCTACTTAAGGTCGGCAGCAGGCTGCAAAATGACCAAGGAGACCACATTTGTTACAGGCTTTTCTGAGTGCTGGACAACTCCTGTCTCGTTCAGAATGACCAGTTCTGCAACAACGGGTGCATTTCCTTTCTTTCAAAACCCTCTTTTCTTCTTTCCTCCTCTCTCCTTTTCTTTCCTTTAATGATCTTTTTGAAACATTCTGTTAACTCGCTCAAGACCTCCCATGGACTGCATTTGAGTGTTGACCGCCTCATGGACTCGTGCAGTTTCCTGTAGCACTGTCAAGGTTGCATCACTCGCTTTTTCGATAAATTTTCGACGAAGTCTTGAATCTTTACATTTTTCAATGATCTGGTCTCGGATGGCTTCATCCGCATTAGCAAAATCACAAGATATGGCTTTCTGGTGTAGTCGGCAAACAAACTGATCGATGGTTTCTCCTTCTGTCTGTTGCATCTGGCGAAATACGTGTCGCTCAAATGTGACGTTGACTTTTGGCGTGAAATAGTTATCCAGAGCTGCTAAACAATTGTTAAATGTAGTTTCGTTATCCTCAGGTACTAAAGTGGAGTAAATCTCTTGTAACTCCATACCTCTCGAATGTAACAGCAATGCTATTTTCTGACCTTCATTGGTTACTCCTTTCGAGGCCACATAAAGGTTAAGGCACGTTTCCATCGTTTCCATCGAACAAAAAGTGAATTTGGCTCTCCTTTTGAGGTAGGCCGTGGATGTCTAAGACTTGTTTCACAGTCGCTCCGCCAGGATCAGTGGGAGTCGTTGATGTGGTCAACGCTGACATTCCGGTTGTTTGGACGAAATAACCGCGCAAATTTTGATCCGCAACCACTTTGGTATTCCACTTATCACCGCCCTCGTCACCAAATGTCTCTTAAGCTAAACACCACAATTTAAAATGCTGTGAGTTAATTGATGATGATTTTACTGAACTATATTTTCTACCTAGAAACTAGATTTGAAATAAGATTTACGGTTTAACAGTTTTGTCCTCTAGTGCGACTTGGCCCTTAGTCGAACTTGCTTATCTACCAAAGTAATTGTAACAGACAAGCAAAATATCGATGACAGATTGTCGTATGTCCCTCATCTTCCAGCAGTAAATTAATGGATTCAGAGATGAATTGAGCAGCACCAAAGTCCAAAAGTAACTTTTGAAAGGGAGTATGGTCTTGGTAGGTCTATACTTTATCAGAACAATATTAATGCAGATGTTAGGTAAGTAACAAACTACGAAGACCAAGTAGACGCAAAATGTGCTTCCTGCTAATTTAAAGCGCCTCGCAGCATTTGCTCTTTCTCTCCCATTCTGCTCTCGAACTTGCAGCACTTGAATTTGCTTTCGGTGCCGTCTAACTGTTAAATAGATTTTGCAATAAAGAATCGAGATGATTATGAGGCAAAGTATTGCACAAACTGTTTGAATTGTTAATGAACTTGCATTTTCCTCCAGCGTGAACCACAAACCAACAGTCGCGGAGAGAGATGCACTGACCAAGAACAATAAGATCACCACAAAAACCGCACGATTATGAGTCACAATTTCTTGATATCTGAGGTGAAAAGTAATTGCTAAGAATCTGTCAACTGTTAAAGCCAACACACTAAGGAACGAGGCGTAGAATAAGAAATCACTAGTGAATACAAATACCGTAAAGTTCGTCTGCTGTGTAGTTGTGCTGTTTTGCGACCATGCAATCAAAACTGCGACATATAAAGGGTGGACAATCAACCCAACACAAAGATCAGAAACAGCCAAGCTCAAGTGAAAGGCTTTTAATGGCTTTGGTAACGAAGAAGTTCGCCTTATCGCTTGAATTGTAATACTGTTCAAAATGGTCGCTGTCAAACATAGAAGAGCGTTGAAGACTCCATTAGCAATGAACACGTAGTAAAATTCATCGGCCCGTCTGTTCATCGCCGAAATGATACGATATGAAACGATTGAAGCAACAACGTATTCAAGTTAGTGCTTTGGAGGTGAGGATCTCAGAATGATGTTATCCTTGGCTGTTGGAGCAGTGGTTAAGTTTAACTTTTCCGTTTCAATCATAACATTCATCAATTAAGGACTGTAATTACATGCTCGTACTGTCAGTTGATCGTAAAGTTTGGTCTTGGAAGCAACAGAAAAATTGAATTGATGATTTGAATTATAAAGTTTTTAATGACGACAAGTATTTCAAAGGACTTTAAATTAATTTTGAGTGACATGTCAAAATAGTCCAGAGGCACAATAAATCAATTTGAAATATTTTCTAAAACACAGTTTACAACGGCCAGCGTCATGCAATTAAAAAATGCAAAATTATTTCTTAACTTTCAGGCTACCGTGTTTTGCCTGGCACTCACTTTTCTCAACAGCAACGGTGAATTGGTTCTTTTCTGATTTTAAAGCAAACCATTTTTAAGTTTTATACTGATCGAACTCGATAACTGAGGAATAAAACTCAACAGCTAGTACACCTTCGAACATCTGCTTTCCTAATTCTCAGGTTAAACATGAAACGTTAGTGATGTATTGGTGTATTTGTTAATTTAAACACAGGCAAATTATTTCTTAACTTTCAGCTACGTTCAGCAAACTATTTCTTACCTTTCAGGCTACCGAAATGCACTTCTTTTGCCTGTCATACACTTTTCTCAACAGCAACGGTGAATTGGTTCTTTTCTGATTTTAAAGCAAACCAATTTTAAGTTTTATACTTATGGAACTCGATAACTGAGGAATAAAACTCAACAGCTAGTACACCTTCGAACATCTGCTTTCCTAATTCTCAGGTTAAACATGAAACTTTAGTGATGTATTGGTGTATTTGTTAATTTAAACACAGGCAAATTATTTCTTAACTTTCAGCTACGGTGATGCAACTTGTTTTGCCTGGCATACACTTTTCTCAACAGCAACGGTGAATTGGTTCTTTTCTGATTTTAAAACAAACCATTTTTAAGTTTTATACTTATGGAACTCGATAACTGAGGAATAAAAATCAACAGCTAGTACACCTTCGAACATCTCATGACATCTGCCTCCCTAATTCTCAGGTTAAACATGAAACGTTAGTGATGTATTGTAGTATTTGTTAATTTAAACACAGGCAAATTATTTCTTAACTTTCAGGCTACCGAGATGCACTTGTTTTGCCTCTCATACACTTTTCTCAACAGCAACGGTGAATTGGTTCTTTTCTGATTTTAAAACAAACCTTTTTAAGTTTTATACTTATGGAACTCGATAACTGAGGAATAAAACTCAACAGCTAGTACACCTTCGAACGTCTGCTTCCCTAATTCTCAGGTTAAACATGAAACGTTCAGTAGTGATGTATTGGTGTATTTCTTAATTTAAACACAAATTATTTCTTAACTTTCAGGCTACCGAGATGCATTTTGTTTTGCCTGTCATACACTTTTCTCAACAGCAACGGTGAATTAGTTCTTTTCTGATTTTAAAGCAAACCATTTTTAAGTTTTATACTTATGGAACTCGATAACTGAGGAATAAAACTCAACAGCTAGTACACCTTCGAACATCTCATGACATCTGCCTCCCTAATTCGTAGGTTAAACATGAAACGTTAGTGATGTATTGGTGTATTTGTTAATTTAAACACAGGCAAATTATTTCTTAACTTTCAGCTACGGTGATGCAACTTGTTTTGCCTGGCATACACTTTTCTCAACAGCAACGGTGAATTGGTTTTTCTTTTATTTTAAAGCAAACCATTTTAAACTTATATACTTATGGAACTCGATAACTGAGGAATAAAACTCAACAGCTAGTACACCTTCGAACGTCTGCTTCCCCAATTCTTAGGTTAAACATGAAACGTTCAGTAGTGATCTACTGGTGTATTTGTTACTTTAAACACAAATTATTTCTTAACTTTCAGGCTACCGATATGCAACTTGTTTTGCCTGTCATACACTTTTCTCAACTGCAACGGTGAATTGGTTCTTTTCTGATTTTAAAGCAAACCATTTTAAGTTTTATACTTATGCAACTGGATAACAGACGAATAAAACTCAACAGCTAATACACCTTCGAACGTCTCATGACATCTGCCTCCCTAATTCTCAGGTTAAACATGAAACGTTAGTGATGTATTGGTGTATTTGTTAATTTAAACACAGGCAAATTATTTCTTAACTTTCAGCTACCCAGATGCAACTTGTTTTGCCTGGCATACACTTTTCTCAACAGCAACGGTGAATTGGTTCTTTTCTGATTTTAAAACAAACCTTTTTAAGTTTTATACTTATGGAACTCGATAACTGAGGAATAAAACTCAAGAGCTAGTACACCTTCGAACGTCTGCTTCCCTAATTCTCAGGTTAAACATGAAACGTTCAGTAGTGATGTATTGGTGTATTTCTTAATTTAAACACAAATTATTTCTTAACTTTCAGGCTACCGAGATGCATTTTGTTTTGCCTGTCATACACTTTTCTCAACAGCAACGGTGAATTGGTTCTTTTCTGATTTTAAAGCAAAACATTTTTAACTTTTACACCTATGGAACTCGATAACTGAGGAATAAAACTCAACAGCTAGTACACCTTCGAACATCTGCTTCCCTAATTCTCAGGTTAAACATGAAACGTTAGTGATGTATTGGTGTATTTGCTGAATTTAAAATCAGGGAAATTATTTCTTAACTTTCAGCTACCGAGATGCAACTTGTTTTGCATGGCATACACTTTTCTCAACAGCAACGGTGAATTGGTTCTTTTCTGATTTTATAGCAAACCATTTTTAAGTTTTATACTTATGGAACTCGATAACTGAGGAATAAAACTCAACAGCTAGTACATCTTCGAACGTCTGCTTCCCTAATTCTCAGGTTAAACATGAAACGTTAGTGATGTATTGGTGTATTTGTTGAATTTCAACACAGGCAAATTATTTCTTAACTTTCAGCTACCGAGATGCAACTTGTTTTGCCTGGCATACACTTTTCTCAACAGCAACAGTGAATTGGTTTTTTTCTGATTTTAAAACAAACCATTTTTAAGTTGTACACTTATGGAACTCGATAACTGAGGACTAAAACTCAACAGCTAGCACACCTTCGAACATCTGCTTCCCTAATTCTCAGGTGAAACATGAAACGTTAGTGGAGTATTGGTGTATTTGTTAATTTAAACAAAGGCAAATTATTTCTTAACTTTCAGACTACCGAGATGCACTTGTTTTGCCTGTCATACACTTTTCTTAACAGCAACGGTGAATTGGTTCTTTTCTGATTTTAAAACAAACCTTTTTAAGTTTTATACTTATGGAAGTCGATAACTGAGGAATAAAATTCAACAGCTAGTACACCTTCGAACGTCTGCTTCCCTAATTCTCAGGTTAAACATGAAACGTTCAGTAGTGATGTATTGGTGTATTTCTTAATTTAAACACAAATTATTTCTTAACTTTCAGGCTACCGAGATGCATTTTGTTTTGCCTGTCATACACTTTTCTCAACAGCAACGGTGAATTGGTTCTTTTCTGATTTTAAAGCAAAACATTTTTAACTTTTACACCTATGGAACTCGATAACTGAGGAATAAAACTCAACAGCTAGTACACCTTCGAACATCTGCTTCCCTAATTCTCAGGTTAAACATGAAACGTTAGTGATGTATTGGTGTATTTGTTACTTTAAACACAGGCAAATTATTTCTTAACTTTCAGCTACCCAGATGCAACTTGTTTTGCCTGGCATACACTTTTCTCAACAGCAACGGTGAATTGGTTCTTTTCTGATTTTAAAGCAAACCTTTTTAAGTTTTATACTTGTGGAACTCGATAACTGAGGAATAAAACTCAACAGCTATTATACCTTCGAATGTCTGCTTCCCTAATTGTCCGGTTAAACATGAAACGTTAGTGATGTATTGGTGTATTTGTTGAATTTAAACACGTACAGGCAAATTATTTCTGAACTTTCAGGCTACCGAGATGCAACGTGTTTTGCCTGGCATACACTTTTCTCAACAGCAACGGTGAATTGGTTCTTTTCTGATTTTAAAGCAAACCATTTTTAAGTTGTACACTTATGGAACTCGATAACTGAGGACTAAAACTCAACAGCTAGTACACCTTCGAACGTCTGCTTTCCCAATTCTCAGGTTAAACATGAAACGTTCAGTAGTGATGTATTGGTGTATTTGTTAATTTAAACACAAATTATTTCCTAACTTTCAGGCTACCGAGATGCAACTTGTTTTGCCTGTCATACACTTTTCTCAACAGCAACGGTGAATTGGTTCTTTTCTGTTTTTAAAGCAAACCATTTTTAAGTTGTATACTTATGGAACTCAATAACTGACGACTAAAACTCAACAGCTAGTACACCTTCGAACGTCTGCTCAGGTTAAACATGAATGTATTGGTGTATTTGTTAATTTAAACACAAATTATTTCCTAACTTTCAGGCTACCGAGATGCAACTTGTTTTGCCTGGCATACACTTTTCTCAACAGCAACGGTGAATTGGTTCTTTTCTGATTTTAAAACAAACCATTTTTAAGTTTTACACTTACGGAACTCGATAACTGAGGAATAGAACTCAACGGCTAGTACACCTTCGATTGTCTGCTTTCCTAATTCTCAGGTTAAACATGAAACGTTACTGATGTATTGGTGTATTTGTTGAATTTAAACACAGGCAAATTATTTCTTAACTTTCAGCTACCGAGATGCAACTTGTTTTGCCTGGCATACACTTTTTTAAACAGCAACAGTGAATTGGTTCTTTTCTGATTTTAAAGCAAACTATTTTTAAGTTTTATACTTATGGAACTCGATAGCTGAGGAACTGGCAAATTTAGAATGCCCAATTGCATTCTCGTTCCCAGAGCTGCGATCCTCTTGGCCAGCGCCACGGATCAATACGTGGCGCTGGCCAAGAGGATCGCAGCTCTGGGTACCAAAATGGCTGGTCCGCAATTACGGACTTGCGGTCGTTCTGCGAAGGCTCTATTCTTTTTCAAAATGGCGGACCAAGCCAAGATCTCTGTACGGGTCCGCAAATGATCCCAGGACCGCAAAGGATCCCAGAACCGTAAATGATCCTCAAAATGTACCGCAAATGATCCCCATATTGGACTGCAAATGATCCCGGAGCGCAAATAATCCCGAAAAAAAAGTGAGGAATGGTATGGAGGGTGGAATGGTCTGGATAGAGGATTAATGTGAAGAGCGTTTTAAATTATGCATGGATAGGAACCGGTTTCTGCCTCATTATAGTTTAAATTTGCCAGATTTAATTATCGGATACAGTCATTAACAACTAACTTGGACGCAATAGCCCTTTTCACGGTTAGTTTTTCTCATTTGCGTTACAATGTAATCTCTCGTGGACGCGAGGCAATTTCGGGTTAAAACTGCAAAATAGCCCAAAATCGCCTCATATACATGCTAGATTATGTTGTATTGCAAATAAGAAAAACTAACCGTAAAAAGGGCTATTCTAAACCATAGTTAATAGATGTAGGATGGTTATGAAACTCGACAAGTTTCTTTGTTTCATGTTTTTGTTCGCTTTTTGGCCTTGACCCTGCACAAAACCAACAAAAACACACCTTTTTCGGCAGGATAACCAATCAAAAGCTTCGACTAATTTATTCGAAATTAACTTGCGAACCAAAAACAAAAGATTGTGCAGGGTCACGGTCGGTTCAACATCAAATTGCGACTGTATTGTTCCTGCTTTTCAAATTCCCAGGGTTTCATAACCAGTCCTTAGATTAACTATGTCTAAACCGATTGTGACCAGGCGCCCGTTTCTCGAGAAGTCGATTGATGACTTTTAGCATGCTTTTTCGAGATAACTAAAAGCGGATTGTGAAACACTTAAACCCTCTCCCTTCTTGAGATAAAGAGGGAATTGTGACATGTGAAAGGTTTAGGGACTTTCGAGAAACGGGCCACTGATCTCTTTGACGAGGCGAAAAGGACGCCACCCGGGCCCGGCTAGCAACAATCGTAACATTAATAACTAGAACGCAATGTTTTAGCCTATAAGCTTTGCTTCAACGTGCAATACTGCAGTTTTGTTTTTTCCCATATCCTTGACTAAAAGTCGTCCAGTAAACAACTATTACAGAAAACGCTATCATTTGCGTAGACCTGCAATGCTCCACCGCTCTTAAATACACCTTGTGTGTAGCATTCGAATTTTCTTCCACATCTGGGACAAATCTCTTCTGTTATTTTTTCCTTCGCTGCATTTTTGCTTCTATTCCTGAGCAATGGCTAGCTGGGGATTCTCAGCAGCTATTGGTTCCAGGCTATGGTAATACAGCTCTGCTTCATGGCCAAGTAAGGCCATATCTCCAGTGGCTTCGTTTCCATAACCAGCTCCGGGGTAGATAATTTTCAATACCATTTCTCCTAAGCTTGTTACTACCGCCACCGGGATTTCAAACATGTTAATTAGGTCCCATAAAGCAATCCAGTCACCCCATTCACTATCCATAGCCATCCTTCTCAGATAGGTATCCCATGCTCCGTGTTTGATAAATTCTCTGAAATCAGTCCCGTTCGGGGTTGTTTGATTACTACGGAGGTAATTTACCAAGTCACATCGCACTTTTGTGACCCTTCCGAGGCGTATTAGCTAGTCATTCATTGCATGAAATTGACAGTTCCCATCTTTGGGGGTTGAAGGCTGGCGATATGTTAATCCTGCCTTTCCCAATTCCATGTCCAACCTACTTTTTTGGTGATTCACCTTTGTCTGAAGCTTGCTTACCGTTTGCCATTTACTGGAAAACCTCTGGTGAATCGTTTTCACTGCGCAAGGATGATGCAAGATTTAGTAAATCGCTCGCCATCTCATTTCGAGGATCTTCGTTGAGAGTAAGGCTGCAATGGTTGCCACTCGAAAACAGCAACCGTTTAGCAAAATGACAGGTAAATACACCGCAATTGGTGTCATTCCTTCGCTTTGGACATTGAGGTGTACACTCGCCCAAATTGTCCTCCTGGAAGAAAGCTTTATCCTTATCAGAAATACACTGGAGCTCATTTCTTATAAATGTTTCTTTGATTGTATCAAAAATTGTTCGGTAAGTTTCTGTAGTGCAACTAGAGGAACCGTAAATGTAAAGGGCATAAATTAACAACACTTATAACGATCAGCAGCCAATGGTGCTCGGCAGGAAGGTGTACAGGTGCCATCAGTTTTTCGTACTCCCAGAGTGTTGTTGCCTGTGTGTTTGGAGTACGTGGAGGATTCAATCGGTCGATGCAACGAAGGATAAAAGTAGGACGTTGCAACTCCCCAGTTTCCTTCTTTAATGTCCTCAGTATTCGTCAAAAATTAAAAATACAAATTAATGGTATCGCCATTAAGCTTTTCACAGGAAAGTATTTGATTTATGCTGGCCTCTAACAAAGTGGCATTGCTTGTCATTCGCTTGGCTGGTTGATCTATGGACTCTTTGTGATCTCTGAATATGGCAGTTCGTTTACCATTGTAACTCTTTGCTTTTTGTCGTCTCTCATTTTCTTCCTCTTTCGTGACTGAAGTAACATCATCTACTTTAAATCAGTTCCTTTTGCCTTTTGCTTTTCCTTGTCTCTGGGTCATTGTAACTGATCAAATACTTGTACACGGTGTGATCTGCCTCAATGATAACTCCTTCACAAGTGCTCTTTAGGGAGTTCTTTTTCCCTTGACTATTTTTTTGGAAATGGGAATGCGAATCAAAACAGTTTCTCCTTTGTAATAGAGTGAAGGTGGATTTCGCCTTAACTCCCGCTTTACCATATATTGTGCAGCCTCATTCGAAGCATCCAGAGCTTCCTGTCTGATAGCATCTCGTTCGATTTCTAGCTCCAATAGTTTTTCTCTCTTGCTGTCACCCGTTTCAAAACTGCTGTTATTTTCTTCCAGAACTTCAAATTCTTTCTTTCCCACAAGAAACAGTTTATTCCGAATCCTATTCGGTTTTCTACCAAAGTACACTTCAAATGGACTGAGGAATCCCAGAGAACGATGGGGGGATTCATTGTATAGTTGTTGGTAATGTTGAAGGTACTCCACCCAGTTTAGATCGCCGCCGTTATTTATCAAATCAAACCTTAATTTCTCCTTCTACGTTCTGTGTGAGCGCTCGTCTTTTCCTTGCGTTTGAGGACTGTAGGCCGAGCTTTTAACTA
>NC_090874.1:22096828-22114328 GCF_036669935.1 Montipora foliosa | reverse complement strand
TCTCACCCCGACAAATCCCTAGAAAGACATTCCTACTTTACGTACTGCGAGGCTTCGAAGTTAAATGGTCTTTTCCCTAGTTTATATTCAACAAGAAGCATGCATTGCAATGCGCATGCTGATGACGGGACTACACATGTTAGTTCAAGAAAATTCACTTGTGCCTAACCTACCAAGGGCTTACATGTTTCTACCAGAGTGGTTCTTCACCCCTTTTGCCCCATTTTTAGTCTTGCTCGTGGTTTCATTGAACGACTTTGCAAAGTAGTTCAACATTGTTCAGCGAATGTGACAACGATGCTGATTCAGGCTAACAATGGAAACTCCAAAAGTTGTTTAGACAGACTTAAAGTGACTAATATGAAAGCGGTTTCGTTTGCTTTGGTCAATGAGCACATATCAACAATATTTATAAATCTTAGTTAGTCTCCTTTAACCGTTTTTTGTTTTTCTCTCTTCTCTGTAGCACTTCTTTGACTAGTGCGTAAATAAACTTGACTTATTGACTTGACTTGACTTGACTTGACTTGACTTGACTTGAAAACAAAACTGAAGACTCCAGCTGAAGTAACGGGAACTGCGGCACACTTTCAGTCATGGTTATCACATCACATTTATTCACTTCAGTCATACAGTAAATGATACGGACTCGTACTTCTTATATGCGCAATCGAAAGCGTTCGTGGCTTCGAATCCCGTTCAAGCCTGGGTTCCGGCGTTTTCCGGCTTCCTTCAATGTAACTGCTTTAAAAGTTTCTCTCAAATGCATAGATCATTCTCTCTTAGAGATGTTACAGTCCACAGTACAACTGAAATGTATATAAATCTTTCATAAACTGAATTTTAGAAGTAAAGTAATCTTGTTTGATAAACAAAACTTATGCTCGAAGAGTACAAATTGTTTATGATTTTGAGATTTTCCGTTACTATTGCCAGGGTAGTCTTTTTCTTGTCACCTGTCATGGCATTGGTAACGTATCCCTTCAGTGTTGGCAGATTTAGTTTTCACTCAACATTATCAGACAAGGGCAACTTGAGCATACACAATCGCTAACACACCTAAAGCCCTGTCCAATTGCAAACGGGAACTGTTTTGTGATGAAACATGTCAAAGCATTGTTGAGTGACCAAACATATTTAATATTGGTGTTTGGGGTTTATGGCCAAATTTATGTCAAACTACTATCAAACTCCAGATGCAAATAATTCTGGGCCACTAGATTACTCAGTGTGCTTCCCTTGTCGACTTGACAAATCGTCAACACCTCAGTCAATATGGCGGAATGTGAGATATGATGGGAAAAATCATGGCGATGTGTATCGGCCACAATCCTCATTGAAGTGTTAGTAAATGATAAAAGAGAAAAGGTAAACGAGGGAAGACTAGGAGTTGGATAAAGAGACGTGAACAGAAAGGATACTTTAATAACATCGTAAAGGATCTGATGATAGAACGATTTACGAACTGATCACAGAGCGTCCTCTTTATTCGCCATCCATTCTCGCGATCCGCGGCGTTGGCCAAGATGATCGCAGTTGTGGGAAAGAGAATGTTCGCCATCTTGAAAACAGTAGCGAGAAGCACACGCGCGTCAAACGTGTTTCATGTTGCTGTCCAAGCACGTAGAACATCGTTAACCAAACACGAGAACGAAAGAAACGTTTTACAGTTTCAAGGTTTTTCTGAATGTTTGACAGCCAAATTTACCCAACTCAATAAAACACGTTAAAGCACTACCAAACAGAGTGACCAAAAGGCTGTGGTCACCCTCGCAAGACTTCACCTGTTTGGACAGGGCTTAACGTATTTTGCATTAGGCCAATAATAAACAATTATTGGATGAGGTTTTTGTGATATCTAGAATAATAAAGGTGGAGGTAGGGGTTATCGGCTGAGGCTGATAACCCTTACCGAGACCTTGATTATTCTGGATATCACAAAAACAGAATGTAATAATTGTTTTATTATACATTGAACAAAAGAAAAAATGATCACAACTGTGACTGGAGCTGATAATGTATTTCTAAAAATATCCAAATCAGCGGCACAGAGTTCGACTGACAAAACATTTTAAGCCTTGACAATATGTGAAAAATTGAAAAAAAGCTGGTTGAGAAAGTAAATAGGCCTAACTGAAGAACTCATATTTTTGCTTGTTCACTGACGGCAAGCAACAGAAAGCGCGCGAAGTTGACATGATTACCCTTACAAATCATGCACCGCAGTCATGCATGGGATCATTACCCGTGACCTTGAGTGTCCTTGACATGATTATTCTATAATTTGCAGCTTGATGGCGTCACAGGGGCTGATTTCGAAAATTCACTGTACGCTTTCGGCCAATCAGAAAAGAAATAGTGACTTCAATGTATAATAATAACAATGATCTTCTCATTGAAGTTTCGATCTCCTTTTCCAAGAATTCAAGTGGTTGGAATTAAGCTTTTTTTTCAACGAGAGTCAGAGTTGTGTCGTTTGATAAGCAAATTTGGAAAGCTACCCTTCATCAAGTAAAATTTTACCACTTTTGGCAATGGTTTTCACTAATTTGTTGACACAGGCATCGCGCCTTGTGATTAATTATTTTATAAACAGACGTGTCGATTCATATATTTGCCGCCTGTATTTTCCCCTTGTGAAAGATTTGTTAATTAAAAGCCAGAATATGTCCATTCTTTGATTGCACTCTCGTGAGATGACAGCCATGTTGGTGCCAAAACAGAAGAAAAATGTAGCTCACGTTTTGCATAACAATAGTGTCAAATTCCCAAAAGACTTTTCTGCTTTTGTTATTTCCACCAACACGGCTACCGTGACGTCAAGTGCTATCAAGGTTCAGAAGCAGGTGTATAGCCCACTTCGGAAAATACCATAATCCCCTTTGTTTGTCCCCCCAAATTTTGCATAAGCATTTATTTTGTTTTCTCTTGGGACCATTGTAAGTCTCAAGAGAAACTGGAAACAATGCTTATCCAAAATTTGGAGGGACAAACAAAGACTTTTATGGTATTTTCCAAAGTGGCCTATTGACAGTCTTCTTGCATAAAGAGACAAACAAATCCGGCGTTAATTGAGTTTTTTTGAATTTTTTTCGACTGTATTATTTTAAACAATTTTTTAAAGGGAATTTGTAAATTAAAATTTGCAAATGAAGATTGTAAAACGAACAAAAAGAGAATACGATTATGGTTTCTTTGAATCGTATGTAAAATATGAAGCAATTGCAACTTCTTAATTACACTCGAGCTAACATTTGCCTGGCGAACATTAACAACAAGCTCAATTAAGCTGAATTTTGGAGTTTTGATCCGACAAACTCTATGTTACACTGATGAATTTTTGTTGACTATAAAAGTAGACTACACTAATAACAGTGTAATAGTCATAGTTATCTGTCAGCCAAATTACAATTCTTTCATTGCACAAAGACTGAGGCCAATTCCAACTTCATTGCTCGAACTGTTACTTCCAGGCATTTTGCACTACACGTTTAAAAAAACTTTCATGAAGTATACTTAATGTTTGCAACATAAGGCTTGATCAGTTTAGAATAACATAAGGCTGTAGTCGCCAAATTAAAATAACAATAATAAAAAGTAATTGAGCCTCGGCCTAAAATTCTATCCAAAAAAGATAGTGAATGGCGACCGATACACCGTTAATTTGAGTAGTATTGCAATGGACTGCGTTTCATCCGTGAAAACGTATGTAGTGAAGGCCGAGATATAAACAGATTCGTCAAACTAAAGAATAACACACTTAATTTAATTCACAAACACGCCATGCTTCTCCACTTCTGTACATTATGTAGCAATCACCTATCTCTTAAGCTAAACACTACATTCCCTTCCTTTGTGAAAACAAAACTCAACTTATGACAAGCAATAAAATGTTCAAAACGCTTAACACAATCTTTTGTCCCGAGATTCATAAAAAATCTCAACAATCTCAAAACTTGCTTTTTTTCTAACAGTCTCAACAGTCTTTTTAAAACTATTCACTTTTCCGGAACAAAGTCCTTAAACTTAGCTGGCATCCGTATAGTTCGGTGGCTCTGTGGTTTCTGAGGTTTCTGAGGTACCTATAGGTAAGGGTGAGATCATCGGACTTGCTGGGGTTTCAGCTCCCACATAGTTCTCCGGCTTCTCTGGGGCTTTATAAGGTTTAACAAAAGAATTATTTCTCCGGTGTACTACACCTTCGATTGATTTCAAGGTTAGTTCTTGTCCCTCATTTGTCTGATCGGTGTAAGGGTCAGTCTCAAAGTTGGGAGTTCACTTTCCGGATGACTTGCTGTTCTTGACAAGGACTTTATCTTTAGGAGTGATAGAGTTACCAAGAGCGTGTCACCGTTTGTCAGCATACACTTTGCCAGCAAGCTTCTGATTCCAGTCGCGATCTCTGATGCCTTCATCCAGAACACTCTTGTTGGGCTGTAGTTCCGTTAACTCGGTTTTAAGCTCTCTTCCAAACATTAGAATTGCTGGGGTTGCTCCTGTACTGCTGTGGGGGGTTGTTCTGTTTGCTAACAGGAATTTGCTCAATTCTTCTTTCCACTTTTCCTTTCTGCTTCAGCTATTTTGAGTGACTTCAACAACGTTCGGTTCTGGCGCTCTACTTCCCCATTTGCTTGGGGCCAGAAGGGTGTGGATTTTCGATGTTCAATCCCATGTTCAGTTAGAAAAGCTTCAAATTCTTCGGATACAAATTGAGGAGCATTATCCGACTGAAGACTGAATGGGTAGCCATACCTTGTAAATATGGGCGTTAGCGCTTCAATCATCTTTTGAGAGGTGGTTGTGCGCATGACAACTATTTCAAAGAAACGGCTGTAGTAATCTACTACTACAAGTAGGTTTTCTCCAGAAGGAAATGGACCTAAGACATCGATGGCTACATCTTGCCACGGTCCGGAAGGTGGTTCTACGCGCTGCATTGGTTCAGGTGGACAAAATTCTCCCACTACTTGGCATCCCGGGCAGCTTCTGCAAACTTTCTCCGCATCAAAGTCTATTTTGGGCCACCAAACTTTCGTTCTCAACTGGGTTTTCATCTTTATAATACCTTGATGCCCCTCTTGTGCTAAAAGCAGTACTTCATGACTAACTTTCCTATTGCGCAAAGTTCATTCTCCACACTAAGGTAATGAGGCATTTTGCATTGAGACCAGCCACTACTTTGTAGGTAGTGTCTAACACTACACACTTCAGGATCATTCTCTGGATCTCTTTCAACTTCTCTTGCAGTCATAGCCATTGGCGTACTTTCTTGTACAAGAACTCTAACAAAGTCAGCTTTCTCGCCACTGGGATCTTTCTGATAGATAGAATTTAACCTTGAAAGGGCGTCAACGATGTTGGTCTTACCAGGACGGTAAATCACTTTGAAATTGTACCCCAGCAAACGAAGGACCCATCGTTCTATTCGTGCAGACGGCTTAGAGGACGTGTTATAGATGTGCTTCAGAGATTTATGATCGGTCTCTAGTTCAAATTCTCGACCATAAACATACAGCTTGAACCTCTCGCAAGCCCATGCCAACGCAAGACCTTCCTTTTCAGTGTGGGAATAGCGCCTTTCCACGTCGGTAAGATTTCGCGATGCATAGGAGATCACCCTCCACATACCATCTTGTAGCTGAGTGAAAACAACTCCTATACCTGTGGGACCTGCGTCGGCTACTATTCGCGTTCTGCATTCATTCTTGAAGTAGGCGAGTGTATCTGCTTGGGTTAGCAGATCTTTCAACTTCCGGAAGGATTTCTCTTGGGCGTCTCCCCACATGAAATATTGATCCTTCTTGTAAGGATTCTGAGCGGTTCGGCGACCTGGGTGTAATCTGGCAGGAACTTGGCACGGTATTGTACTAGCCCTAAAAACGATCTGATTTCTGCGGTATTCTGTGGTGGCTTGGCATTTTGAATTGCAGACACCTTCTCTTCACTTGGTGAAATTCCTTGTTTGCTCAAATCATTTCCAAGGAAGGTTAATTTTGGAAGTCTAAACTGGCACTTCTTCTCATTCAAGGTCAATCCACACTTTCTGAGACGGCACAGAACATCTAGCAGATTCTCATCATGTTCCTGGATTCCACATCCGTGGATGATTAAGTCGTCAACAATATTTTTAATTCCTTTGCAGCCAATCAGAGAATCCTTGAAAATCTCCTGATATTTGTCTGGAGCTGAGGTTATTCCAAACATTAACCTCTTGTAACGAAAAAGACCCCTGTGTGTAATGAAGGTAGTAATCTGACGTGATTCTGCATAGAGCTCTACTTGATGGACGCCCAATTTCAAGTCCAATTTACTGAAAACAGTAGACCCATTTAAATCGTGCCGGACTTCCTCGTTGGTAGGAATAGGGTGGCTCTCCCTTTCAATTGCTTCATTAGCTCTTCTCATATCGACACAGATGCGAATATCCACATCTGGTTTCGGGACAACCACAAGAGGTGAAACCCATCCTGTAGGGCCGTTGGGTACATCTTCGATTATGTCTTCCTTTAGTAACTCATCTAATTCCTTGTCGACTTTCTCTCTTAGACCAAATGGTAATCTTCTGACAGGTTGTGCAACAGGTTTTACATCTTTGTTCACATGTAATTTCAGCAGGTAATCTTTCAATTTACCCACTCCCGTGAAAACATCAGGAAAGTTCTTAACAATGTCCACAGATGTCCCTTCACTTGTGATAGAGTATGCTTGGGGTGAGTTAGGAGGGCCAACTCTTAGCACGTTCAATTTCTCTGCCGTATCCCTTCCAAGCAAAGCTCTGCCATGGCTTTCCGCAGCGGTAAACGCGGCTACACACCTCTCTCCAGACGCCGCACAATAAACTTCACTCTCAAATGTTCCAACTACCTCAATGGGTTCACTTTGGCCGTAAGCAAACAGCTTCCTTTCGCACCTTTGGGATCTGCATTTCACACCTTCCTGTTTTAAACTTTCCCACGTGTCATGATTCACAATATTGCATGTTGCTCCTGAGTTAATAAAGACATTCTTAAGCTGCACACCCCCAATGCACAAATCAGCAACTCCACTCAAGTCACCGCCACATTTTACAACAAAAGCATAATAATCTTCTTCTGGCTCCTCTGGAATTTGATTAGCACCATCTGAACGCTATTTTTCACCTGGACGTTTCTTTTCTACTTTAGATCGGCAGCAGGCTGCAAAATGACCAAGGAGACCACATTTGTTACAGGCCAGGCCAGTTCTGCAACAACGGGTGCATTTCCTTTCTTTCAAAACCCTCTTTTCTTCTTTCCTCCTCTCTCCTTTTCTTTCCTTTGATGATCTTTTTGAAACATTCTGTTAACTCGCTCAAGACCAACAAAGGACTGCATTTGACTGTTGACCGCCTCATGGACTCGTGCAGTTTCCTGCAGCACTGTCAAGGTTGCATCACTCGCTTTTTCGAGAAATTTTCGGCGAAGTCTTGAATCTCTACATTTTTCAATGATCTGGTCTCGGATGGCTTCATCCGCATTAGCAAAATCACAAGATATGGCTTTCTGGTGTAGTCGGCAAACAAACTGATCGATGGTTTCTCCCTCTGTCTGTTGCATCTGGCGAAATACGTGTCGCTCAAATGGGACGTTGACTTTTGGCGTGAAATAGTTATCCAGAGCTGCTAAACAATTGCTAAATGTAGTTTCGTTATCCTCAGGTACTAAAGTGTAGTAAATCTCTTGAAATTCCATACCTCCCAAATGTAACAGCAATGCTTTTTCTGACCTTCATTGGTTACTCCTTTCGAGGCCACATGAAGGTCAAAGGCACGTTTCCATCGTTTCCATCGAACAAAAAGTGAATTCGGCTCTCTCTTTGAGGTAGGCCGTGGATGTCTAAGACTTGTTTCACAGTCGCTCCGCCAGGATCAGTGGGAGTCGTTGATGTGGTCGAGCCGCTCTTTTGCTCTCCAGGCGCTGACATTCCGGTTGTTTGGACGAAACAACCGCGCAAATTTTAATCCGCAACCACTTTGGTATTCCACTTATCACCACCCTCGTCGCCAAATGTCTCTTAAGCTAAACACCACAATTTGCAATGCTGTGAGTTAATTGATGATGATTTTACTGAACTATATTTTCTACCTAGAAACTAAATTTGAAATATGATTTACGGTTTAACAGTTTTGTCCTCTAGTGCGACTTCGCCCTTGGTCGAACTTGCTAATCTACCAAAGTAATTGTAACAGACAAGCAAAATATCGATGGCAGATTGTCGTATGTCCCTCATCTTCCAGCAGTAAATTAATGGATTCAGAGATGAATTGAGCAGCACCAAAGTCCAAAAGTAATATTTCAAATGGCATATGGTCTTGCTAGGTCCAGAGTTTATCAGAACAATATTAATGCAGATGTTAGGTAAGTAACAAACTACGAAGACCAAGTAGACGCAAAATGTGCTTCCTGCTAATTTAAAGCGCCTCGCAGCATTTGCTCTTTCTCTCCCATTCTGCTCTCGAACTTGCAGCACTTGAATTTGCTTTCGGTGCCGTCTAACTGTTAAATAGATTTTGCAATAAAGAATCGCGATGATTATGAGGCAAAGTATTGCAAAAACTGTTTCAATTTTTAATGCTCTTGTAAGTTCCTCCCGCGTGAACCACAAACCAACAGTCGAGAGAAATGCACTGACCAAGAACAATACGATCACCACAAAAACCGCACAATTATGAGTCACAATTTCTTGATATCTGAGGTGGAAAGTAATTGCTAAGAATCTGTCAACTGTTAAAGCCAACACACTTAAGAACGAGGCGTAGAATAAGAAATAAGTAGTGACTAAAGATGCCGTAATGTGCGTGTTCTCTATAGTTGTGCTGTTTTGCAACATTGCAATCATAAGTGCGACATATAGAGGGTGGACAATCAACCCAACACAAAGATCAGAAACAGCCAAGCTCAAGTGAAAGTCTTTTAACGGCTTTGGTAACGAAGAAGTTCGCCTTATCGCTTGAATTGCAATAATGTTCAAAATGGTCGCTGTCAAACATAGAAGAGCGTTGAAGACTCCATTAGCAATGAACGTAAAATGAATGTAAAATTCATCGGCAAAGCAGTTCATCGTCGAAATGATACGATATGAAACGATTGAAGCAACAACGTATTCAGGTTAGTGCTTTGGAGGTGAGGATCTCAGATTGATGTTATCCTTGGCTGTTGGAGCAGTGGTTAAGTTTAACTTTTCCGTTTCAATCATAACATTCATCAATTAAGGACTGTAATTACATGCTCGTACTGTCAGTTGATCGTAGAGTTTGGTCTTGGAAGCAACAGAAAAATTGAATTGATGATTTGAATTATAAAGTTTTAATGACGACAAATATTTCAAAGGACTTTAAATTAATTTTGAGTGACATGTCAAAATAGTCCAGAGGCACAATAAATCAATTTGAAAAATGGAAAATTATTTCTTAACTTTCAGACTATCGTGTTTTGCCTGGCACTCACTTTTCTCAACAGCAACGGTGAATTGGTTCTTTTCTGATTTTAAAGCAAAGCAATTTTAAGTTTTATACTTATGGAACTCAATAATGGAGAAATAAAACTCAACAGATAGTATACCTTCGAACATCTGCTTCCCTAATTCTCAGGTGAAACATGAAACGTTGGTGGAGTATTCGTGTATTTGTTAATTTAAACAAAGGCAAATTATTTCTTAACTTTCAGGCTACCGTGTTTTGCCTGGCACTCGCTTTTCTCAACAGCAACGGTGAATTAATTCTTTTCTGATTTTAAAGCAAACCATTTTTAAGTTTTATACTTATGGAACTCGATAACTGAGGAATAAAACTCAACAGCTAGTACGCCTTCGAACATCTGCTTTCCTAATTCTCAGGTTAAACATGAAACATGAAACGTTAGTGATGTATTGGTGTATTTGTTAATTTAAACACAGGCAAATTATTTCTTAACTTTCAGCTACGGTCATGCAACTTGTTTTGCCTGGCATACACTTTTCTCAACAGCAACGGTGAATTGGTTCTTTTCTGATTTTAAAGCAAACCATTTTTAAGTTTTTTACTTATGGAACTCGATAACTGAGGAATAAAACTCAACAGCTAGCACACCTTCGAACATCTGCTTCCCTAATTCTCAGGTTAAACATGAAACGTTAGTGATGTATTGGTGTATTTGTTGAATTTAAACACCGGCAAATTATTTCTTAACTTTCAGGCTACCGAGATGCAACTTGTTTTGCCTGCCATACACTTTTCTCAACAGCAACGGTGAATTGGCTCTTTTCTGATTTTAAAGCAAACCATTTTTAAGTTGTATACTTATGGAACTCGATAACTGAGGAATAAAACTCAACACCTAGTACGCCTTCGAACATCTGCTTTCCTAATTCTCAGGTTACACATGAAACGTTAGTGATGTTTTAATATTTTGTTAAATTTAAACACAGGCAAATTATTTCTTAACTTTCAGCTACCGAGATGGATCAATCCGTGGCGCTGGCCAAGAGGATCGCAGCTCTGGGTACGAGAATGGCTGGTCCGCAATTACGGACTTCCGGTCGTTCTGCGCAGGTTCTATTCTTTTTCAAAATGGCGGACCAAGCCAAGATTTCTGTACGGGTCCGCAAAGGATCCCAGAACCGTAAATGATCCTCAAAATGTACCGCAAATGATCCCCATATTGGACTGCAAATGATCCCGGAGCGCAAATGATCCCGAAAAAAAAGTAAGGAATGGCATGGAGGGTGGAATGGTCTGGATAGAGGATTAATGTGAAGAGCGCTTTAAATTATGCATGGATAGGAACCGGTTTCTGCCTCATTATAGTTTAAATTTGCCACATTTAATTATCGGATACAATCATCAACAACTAACTTGGACGCAATAGCCCTTTTCACGGTTAGTTTTTCTCATTTGCATTACAATGTAACCTCTCGTGGATGCGAGGCAATTTCGGGTTAAAACTGCAAAATAGCCCAAAATCGCCTCACATACATGCTACATTATATTGTAATGCAAATAAGAAAAACTAACCGTGAAAAGGGCTATTCTAAACCATAGTTAATAGATATTGGATGGTTATAAAACTCGACAAGTTTCTTTGTTTCATGTTTTTGTTCGCTTTTTTGGCCTTGACCCTGCACAAAATCGACAAAAACACACCTTTTTCGGCAGGATAACCAATCAAAAGCTTCGACTAATTTATTCGAAATTAACTTGCGAACCAAAAACAAAAGATTGTGCAGGGTCACGGTCGGTTCAAAATCAAATTGCGACTGTATTGTTCCTGCTTTTGAAATTCCCAGGGTTTCATAACCAGTCCCTAGATTAACTATGTCTAAACCGATTGTGACCAGGCGCCCGTTTCTCGAGAAGTGGATCGATGACTTTTAGCATGCTTTTTCAAGATAAGTAAAAGCGGATTGTGAAACACTTAAACCCTCTCCCTTCTTGAGATAAAGAGGGAATTGTGACATGTGAAAGGTTTAGGGACTTTCGAGAAACGGGCCACTGATCTCTTTGACGAGGCGAAAAATACGCCACCCGGGCCCGGCTAGCAACCATCGTAACATTAATAACTAGAACGCAATGTTTTAGCATATAAGCTTTGCTTCAACGTGCAATACTGCAGTTTTGTCTTTTCCCACATCCTTGACTAAAAGTCGTCCAGTAAACAACTATTACAGAAAACGCTATCATTTGCGTAGACCTGCAATACTCCACCGCTCTTAAATACACCTTGTGTGTAGCATTCGAATTTTCTTCCACATCTGGGACAAATCTCTTCTGTTATTTTTTCCTTCGCTGCATTTTTGCTTTAATTCCTGAGCAATGGCTAGCTGGGGATTCTGAACAGCTATTGGTTCCAGGCTATGGTAATGCAGCTCTGCTTCACGGCCAAGTAAGGCCATATCTCCAGTGGCTTTGTTTCCATAACCAGCTCCGGGGTAGATAATTTTCAATACCGTTTCTCCTAAGCTTGTTACTACCGCCACAGGGATTTCAAACATGTTAATTAGGTCCCATAAAGCAATCCAGTCACCCCATTCACTATCCATAGCCATCCGTCTCAGATAGGTATCCCATGCTCCGTGTTTGATAAATTCTCTGAAATCAGTCCCGTTCGGGGTTGTTTGATTACTACGGAGGTAATTTACCAAGTCACATCGCACTTTTGTGACCCTTCCGAGGCGTATTAGCTAGTCATTCATTGCATGGAATTGACAGTTCCCATCTTTGGGGGTTGGAGGCTGGCGATATGTTAATCCTGCCTTTCCCAATTCCATGTCCAACCTACTTTTTTGGTGATTCACCTTTGTCTGAAGCTTGCTTACCGTTTGCCATCTACTGGAAAACCTCGGGTGAATCGTTTTCACTGCGCAAGGATGATGCAAGATTTAGTTAATCGCTCGCCATCTCATTTCGAGGATCTTCGTTGAGAGTAAGGCTGCAATGGTTGCCACTCGAAAACAGCAACCGTTTAGCAAAATGACAGGTAAATACACCGCAATTGGCGTCATTCCTTTGCTTTGGACATTGAGGTATACACTCGCCCAAATTGTCCTCCTGGAAGACAGCTTTATCCTCATCAGAAATACACTGGAGCTCATTTCTTATAAATGTTTCTTTGATTGTATCAAAAATTGTTCGGTAAGTTTCTGTAGTGCAGCTAGAGGAATCGTAAATGTCAAGGGCATAAATTAACAACACTTACAACGAACAGCAGCCAATGGTGCTCCGCAGGAAGGTGTACAGGTGCCATCAGTTTTTCGTACTCCCAGAGAATGTTGTTGCCTGTGTGTTTGGAGTACGTGGAGGTTTCAATCGCTCGATGCAACGAAGGATAAAAGTAGGACGTTGCAACTCCCCAGTTTCCTTCTTTAATGTCCTCAGTATTCGTCAAAAATTCAAAATACAAATTAATGGTATCGCCATTAAGCTTTTCACAGGAAAGTATTTGATTTATGCTGGCCTCTAACAAAGTGGCATTGCTTGTCATTCGCTTGGCTGGTTGATCTATGGACTCTTTGTCATCTCTGAATATGGCAGTTCGTTTACCATTGTAACTCTTTGCTTTTTGTTGTCTCTCATTTTCTTCCTCTTTCGTGACTGAAGTAACATCATCTACTTTAAACCAGTTCCTTTTGCTTTTCCGTGTCTCTGGGTCATTGTAACTGATCAAATACTTGTGCACGGTGTGATCTGCCTCAATGATAACTCCTTCACAAGTTCTCTTTAGGTAGTTCTTTTTGCCTTGACTATTTCTTTTTTGGAAATGGGAATGCGAATCAAAACAGTTTCTCCTTTGTAACAGAGTGAGGGTGGATTTCGCCTTAACTCCCGCTTTACCATATACTGTGCAGCCTCATTAGAAGCATCCAGAGCTTCCTGTCTGATAGCGTCTCGTTCGATTTCTAGCTCCAATAGCTCTTCTCTCTTGCTGTCACCCGTTTCAAAACTGCTGTTATTTTCTTCCAGATCTTCACATTCTTTCTTTCCCACAAGAAACAGTTTATTCCGAATCCTATTCGGTTTTCTACCGAAGTACACTTCAAATGGACTGAGGAATCCCAGAGAACGATGGGGGGATTCATTGTATAGTTGTTGGTAATGTTGAAGGTACTCCACCCAGTTTAGATCGCCGCCGTTATTTGTCAAATCAAACCTTAATTTCTCCTTCCACGTTCTGTGTGAGCGCTTGTCTTTTCCTTGCATGCGTTTCAGGACTGTAGGCCAAGCTTTTAACTATGCGAACGTTTAGCGCTTCACAAACAGTCTTTACCACTCCCTTAAATTCCGGACCTTGATCGCTTTGCAAAATTTCTGGGGGGCCGTGCTCCATGTAAATGTCCAAAAGATGCTCTGCCACTTCACTGCTCTCTTTTGTTTGAAGAGGACGCAAGAAAAGAAATCTACTAAAAACATCAAGAACAGACATTATTTACTTATATGTGTCACCATCTATACTGCCTGGCACGCTATAACCATACTAACAAGATCCACTTGATGCCTTTCTTGTATTTTGGATGCTTTGATTGGTCGGAGAGGAACCTTATTATAAAAAGGGGTCTCACTTTTTGTTGCTGTTTCATTGAATTTGGATTGCGTTGGATAATTTGACGCGATATCCCACAGTAGGTATGAGACAAATTGTCTGTTTAGTTTTTTTGCGCCTTCACCTTTAGTTTCGTGGTACGCGGAATTCACAAGCTGAGAGACCTCTGACTTTTTCACCACAATGCAATTATTTTTCTTTTCGACGATTCGTTCCAACTACTGAATCATGGACTTCTTTTAGGTCATAGATATTACTTCTTAACTTTCAATAAACTCGTTGCCTTATTAAGCCTTGGTCACCTTTCTTAAGGCCCGTGCAAACGCTCGCAACATTGTTGGCCAACAAGACGCAACATTGTTGGGACCAACATGTTGCGAGCGTTTGCACACCATGTTGTGTCTTGTTCCGACTTGTTGGAAGTTGTTGGATGAAGTTTGACCAGTTTCAAACTTCATCCAACAACTTCCAACAAGTCGCAACAACACACAACATGGTGTGCAAACGCTCGCAACATGTTCGGCCCAACAATGTTGCGTCTTGTTGGCCAACAATGTTGCGAGCGTTTGCACGGGCCTTTAGGCCAGTCGAGAAGTGATTTCTCAGCAGATAATATACTGAAAAGAGCATCGTACACGTCATCATCCAAAGGCAGATTTTTTCGCGTTGGCTAGGGATAGAAAGTTGAATCTGTTAGATTTCTTAAAAACTGACCCTTTTCATTTACAGGAAAATAACAAGTATCGCTCTAACGCTGGGCTCGCTGAACATGTTTCGCATGGTTTGCAGCCGCTCATGCAACTCATCTTTAGCAGACTGTCAATGCGTGCGCACAAAGCTCCAAACCTACCTGGTTTTTTCTTTTCTTTTCTTGCTTTTTCTTATCATCAACATCGTCAACTCCAAGAACATTCTCAAATGTTACCAATGAAGACACAAATACGATCAGAAAAAGCAGTTTAACCATTTCGACGAGTGCTTGGAAGGCGAAGCTCACAAATGACATCAAATGACACTCGCCAGAGATACACGTGGCAATTCTAAATACCCACGAGAATTTCGGACTCTGTATGTCGGTTACTGAAACTAGTCTGCCAGATATTTATAACTTTTTCAGTAAAAACTGAAATGGCAATTTTTAAGGATAAATTGTCTTGGGTTTCAAAGTAAATGAGGTTGTCGTGTGTTTGCCAGAGTTGTTCGAATATCCCGACTGTTTGTTTTCGTTTCGTGGTTTTGCAGTAACTGGTCAAGCGCGTGTCAATACCAAATGTCGCAGAATCGAGGCCGCTGGCAGACCCGATTTTGCTAGGAAGATCGAAAGAGACTGGAGAAACGGGACCCTGGTCACAATCAGTTTAGAATTCCGTCCAAGTTAGTTCTTGATGATTGTATCCGATAATTAAATGTGGCAAATTTATGACAGCCTGGTAAGAAACAAAATTCTTCCTTTCTTAAAAACTATAATGATGCAGAAACCTGTTGTGAGCCATGCATGATTTAAAGTGCTTTTCATAAAAATAAGCCCTCTTCACATTAATTCTCTATCCACACCAATCCACCCTCCATGTCATTCCTTACTTTTTTTTTTTCGCGATCGTTTGCGTTCCGGGATCATTTGCGGTCCTGGGATCATTTGCGGACCCGTACAGACCCTCTTGACTCTATTATGTGTAATAAAGGGCAGAATGTTACTCATATAGCAAAGAAAATATGGAATGGAGACCGGCCCGTCCGTTAGCGCAATTTTAAATTGAGGCAACACACAAAAGCCAGTTTTAAGTATTATAAAACTTGCTATTACCGTTTTCTCGTATATTGTCGGAGTAAGACTTTATTTAGTCACTGACTACATTTATACTGAAGTATGCTTCTCCATAAGTTTGCTTCTCGTACGATTTTAGCATTAAGTGTAGCTTTTTCTTTGCTGCTTGTAAACAGATTAACTACATTGGTTTCTATATTTTCGTGTTTTATGATTTAAAGAAAAAATATTTGAGTCAATAATTTCAGTCACATTGTTGAGTAGAAACAATTCGACTCCAGTTGAATTCCCGGAATGATATGAATTGATGCCGGGAATTTAATCCACCGGGTTAAGGACTACCTTTTGCATTGGCTATTGACAACATGAGTTGAGGTCATCTTCAGAATCTCATGACATTCTGTTGTCAGGTGATGGTATAAATATTCTTCACATTCTCCGTGATCCAATCTGGTTCAATAATTCTCTCCAGTGGTCCCGTTCGATGCAATCCTGGCTTTTTTTCCAACCAAGATCTGATTTGATCAACCCGATATATTCTGAAATGTTAACCATCTCACCCCGACAAATCCCTAAACAGACATTCCTGCATGCTTTACGCACTGCGAGGCTTCGAACTGAGTTGAATGGTCTTTTCCGTCGTTTATATTCAGCAAGAGGCATTGGAATGCGCATGCTGAAGACTGGACTACACATGTTAGTTCAAGAAAATTCATTTGTGCGTAACTTACCAAGGGCTTACATGTTTCTACCAGAGAGGTTTTTCACACCTTTTGCCCCATTTTTAGTCTTGCTCGTGGTTTCATCAAACGACTTTGCAAAGTAGTTCAACATTGGCCGTTTTTATACTAGAGACGCATAATTCGTCTGGGACGAACTTGGGCAAACATTTTTTCTGCGTCTGTTAAATTCGTCTAGTATAAAGACGGCCACAAGACGCATTATGCGTCTGGACGAAGAATTTATTTTAGTGCGTCTTCGAAGACGCACTACACTGGAAAGTTCGTCCAGACGCATTATGCGTCTAGTGCCCGTCTTTATACTGGCCGAAATTAACAGACGCAGAAAAAATGTTTGCCCAAGTTCGTCCAAGACGAATTATGCGTCTCATATAGTTCGTCCCGTCTTTACACTAGACGGATAACATGAGAGACGCATAATTCGTCTGGACGGATTATGCGTCTCTAGTATAAAAACGGCCATTGTTCAGCGAATGTGACAACGATGTTGATTCAGGCTAACAATGGAAACTCCACAAAGGTGTTTAGACAGACTTAAAGTGAGTAATATGAAAGCGGTTTCGTTTACTTTGGTCAATGAACACATATCAACAATATTTATAAATCTTAGTTAGTCTCCTTTGACCGTTTTTTGTTTTTCTCTTTTCTTTGTAGCACTTCTTTGACTAGTGCGTAAACATGACAAAGTTGACTCTTTGACTTGACTTGACTTGACTTGACTTGACTTGACTTGACTTGACTTGAAAACAAAACTGAAGACTCCAGCTGAGGAAACGGCACACTGCGGCACACTTTCAGTCATGGTTATCACATCACATTTATTCACCTCAGTCATACAGTAAATGATATGGACTCGTACTTCTTATACGCGCAATCGAAAGCGTTCGTGGCTTCGAATCCCGTTCAAGCCTGCGTTACGGCGTTTTCCGGCTTCCTTCAATGTAACTGCTTTAAAAGTTGCTCTC
>NC_090874.1:22084328-22086828 GCF_036669935.1 Montipora foliosa | reverse complement strand
AAATAAGAAATTACCGATTCCAGCTAATGCGATGGTCAGGTTTTGTTCATGAAGTGTCCAGTTTTTCTGTTCGTGGTCTTTCAAAAATAGCAGCGATAGTGTAACGTGTAAAGGGTGAACAATCAGTCCAACACAAAGATCAGAAACAGCCAGGCTCAGAAGCAAAGTTTTTAAAGGCTTGGCTAACGACGGAGTTCTTCTTACTGCATGAATTGTGATGCTGTTTAAAATGATGGCTGTGAAACAGAGAAGAGCATTGAATACTCCATTGGCAATGTGCGTAGAATAAAATTCTCCAGATTGACCGATCATTGTATTCTAAAACGTTCCAACAGAACGTAAGACGTCTTTACGGTTATTTTCTGCAAAGGGATTTTCTATAGATGTTTAAAAGAAAGCTAGGTGGATTCTCGAATTCTTTCTTCCTCGCATGAATGAAACAGTGGTTAAGCCGTCATGTCTCACAGCTCACTGATTTTGTTATCATATTGGAGTTGCCAATATCACTAGTTTCCGTCTCTTGATCACTTGGTCGGTCCCATGCACAATGAGTCTCCATTGTCTAGGCGAATTAAATGTTTAACAGCTCATTTGAAAGCAGAAATTCCGGGTTCCTGCAATACAAAATTTCTTCAGTTACGGCTCGCAAAGTAAGAATGATCCGAAAAACTAGTGACTAAAAATTAGTCTGATTCTGGCGACCTCGTTTAAATGTAGTAACTGTTAAGATTCAAACACAGCAAGTCATTACAGCTGCTACTATTTGAGCCAACTTGATTATCCAAATTGGAGATTTCCTTTCCTCTTTGCCTTCAGGCTACAACTAACGTATTAATTACCAAAAAATAATTAATTACTGAATAACGAAAGAAATTCGAACACCTTAAATTTAGGGGCACCCAACGTCAATTTTCGGAAAATATCTGTTCGGAAGACGATTTGAGATCTAGTATTTTCGGAACATTTGCTGAAAACGTTCTTGCTTGCCTACCTGTCCTTGGATTTTCGAACATATAAAAGATGATTGGCCATTTTTAACGGATTTTTACCCTAAAAAGCTCACCTAGAATTTTCGGGAGCTTTTTTTCTGGCTGAAATTTTCAAAAAGGTAAGTTTTGATCCCTATAATTTTCGAATCACTAGACTTTCAACTAGGAAATCCGAACAGATCAAAAAGTTTTAGGGGATAAAAATATACCTATATCTACCGTTTAAATACTAAAATACGTGTAACAATGTTATGTCTGAGTGGTTTTGAACTATATTGGGTGCCCCTGTAAATTGGATGGTGAAATTTGACACAAACAACGAGTGAATACATAATTCTTAGATTTTAAATTGTATTATAACTTCCTTTTATTTTACATAGCGAGCGTCCTTGATAGGGATAACCTCTGATGTTTCCTTTTATGTATCTTTTACATAATAAAACATGATTTTATTTGATTTGATTACAACCCCGCACAAAGCACTTTCTATGTCGTGAGCTGTTTATTACACATACGACGAGAATTTTCATTGAAATAGTTTTCTGAACGCAAATTAGAAACGAAAACTCACTAACAACAGAACCAAGTGCAAATTTAATTTAATTCAATAACGTGCGATTTGCACGAGTTGCACGAGATGCACAAGATGCATGCACGAGTGATTGGCTTGGAAAGCCATTGATTGGTTATACTTCCACACGTGAAAGAGCTGTACGCCATTCTGATTGGCTGTATAGGCTTTTTTCACATGTAAGAATAACGCGTATAGATTTGTACAAATGAGCTTTATGGAATAAAATTCTCATGTTATTTGTAAATGGATTACAGTATGGTTAGTTCAAGTGCCTCATGGCTTGTTTCAAGATAAAAATACAAGAGTATTCCGTCGGATCGGTTACGTAACATTTCCACCGCCAAACTGAACTATGTACCTATTTTTAAATTGTTACAAGCTGTAAACTATATTCGCCAACCTGTGTTGAACAGTCAATTAAAATTTTGGTATGAGTATATTTGCCCTTTTTTTGATAGCCGTGGGTGTTTTTTCAATATATAAATAACTCGTCTGAGCGTATTTGATCACTGTAATTTACCGCGAACATGAGTCAGCAATAGATCAACTCGGATTTGACAGACGCCGGGATCTATATTGGGTGCCCCTGTAAATTGGATGGTGAAATTCTCTTTTTGCCAGATATTCTGAAGTTAAGCTTATTTCTTTCAGCTTAATGTAGTGAACACACTTACAAATTTAAAACCTTCAGCTGTTGCCATTCAGTGACGCTAACACCAACAAATGAAAAAGGGGATTCTATATAGTTTACGTCATAGAAAGTGCGGCGTACGGGGTCTTATTCACGAGCTGTTTGCGTCAAAAACCCTCACTCGCACGTGCCTCGCTCGTTCGGGTTTTTGACACAAACAACTCGTGAATAAGACCCCGTGCAAAGCACTTTCTATGTCTTGAGCTGTTTATTACACATGAGACGAGAATTTTCATTGAAATAGTT
>NC_090874.1:22074328-22079328 GCF_036669935.1 Montipora foliosa | reverse complement strand
TGGTCCGCCATTACTAACATTATGTTCTTGAGAGAGTTGGATCGAGGAGAAAATGACCTCAAAGGCTCACTAGTTTAAGAATGCAATACATGTGTACGCCGCAGAATTAATATGCAGCACGGGGGTTTTGGGCTTTCAGACTTTTAAACTCACGCTTTGCATATATAATAAGCTGCGTTCACACGCTGAAATTTTAAGCTAGTGAGCCTCTGACGTCACTTTTCCCTGGATCCAACCGTCTGAGGTCCAATCGGTCAGTTTTGAACGTGAGTAATGGCGGACCGTGAAATCCAAAACTTACACTCAAAGTAAACGGCCTTTGGATAAAAATCAAAGCTCAACATTTTGCCATTCAGGTGTTAAGCAAACATACTTTCAAAATCTGAAGGAAAAAAGGAAGTGGTTTTTTGATCACAGGGGCACTTTAAACCTCTTTTGACATTCTTGAGGACTCGCACGCATTACATATGGTCTCCAAAGAGACAGCACCACGTTAACATCTTGAAAACAATATGCCACCCAAACGAGAAGTGTGAGAGATACATGAAAGATATTAAGCATCATCATCATCAACTGGGAAGTCAGAAAAATCCAAGCCCCTAGATGGGATTTGAACCCAGGAATTTTGTAAGTTTACAAAGCCTTATGGTTCGTATCCTTCCCATAATATACTGCACGTCCTTACAATGTTGGGAGTCATTGCGTCCATTTACACTCAACTCCCAACACCACCCAACATTTGCGGAACCAAAAACTCCCAAAAATGTGGAACAAAGCATCGTCAAGACAAATCGACTGCGTGACAAACGAAGGTCAAATCTATTGTGTTCAACTGAAAAACTAACTTTTTTTCTGCTTACGGAGCCGAAACTCTCCTTTGAGTTGGCTGACAAGTAGCAAAAATTGATTAGAGAATTTGGACCCGAGTCCACACAATAACGGTGAAGCATTTACGAGTCACGATGTCTTGATATCTCAGGTGAAAACGAATTGCTAAGAATCTGTCAACTGTTAGAGCCAACAAACTAAAGAATGAAGCATAAAATAAGAAATTACCGATTCCAGCTAATGCGATGGTCAGGTTTTGTTCATGAAGTGTCCAGTTTTTCTGTTCGTGGTCTTTCAAAAATAGCAGCGATAGTGTAACATGTAAAGGGTGAACAATCAGTCCAACACAAAGATCAGAAACGCAAAGTTTTTAAAGGCTTGGCTAACGACGGAGTTCTTCTTACTGCATGAATTGTGATGCTGTTTAAAATGATGGCTGTGAAACAGAGAAGAGCATTGAATACTCCATTGGCAATGTGCGTAGAATAAAATTCTCCAGATTGACCGATCATTGTATTCTAAAACGTTCCAACAGAACGTAAGACGTCTTTACAGTTATTTTCTGCAAAGGGATTTTCTATAGATGTTTAAAAGAAAGCTAGGTGGATTCTCGAATTCTTTCTTCCTCGCATGAATGAAACAGTGGTTAAGCCGTCATGTCTCACAGCTCACTGATTTTGTTATCATATTGGAGTTGCCAATATCACTAGTTTCCGTCTCTTGATCACTTGGTCGGTCCCATGCACAATGAGTCTCCATTGTCTAGGCGAATTAAATATTGAACAGCTCATTTGAAAGCAGAAATTCCGGGTTCCTGCAATACAAAATTTCTTCAGTTACGGCTCGCAAAGTAAGAATGATCCGAAAAACTAGTGACTAAAAATTAGTCTGATTCGGGCGACCTCGTTTAAATGTAGTAACTGTTAAGATTCAAACACAGCAAGTCATTACAGCTGCTACTATTTGAGCCAACTTGATTATCCAAATTGGAGATTTCCTACAACTAACGTATTAATTACCAAAAAATAATTAATTACTGAATAACGAAAGAAATTCGAACACCTTAAATTTAGGGGCACCCAACGTCAATTTTCGGAAAATATCTATTCGGAAGACGATTTGAGATCTAGTATTTTCGGAACATTTGCTGTAAACGTTCTTGCTTGCCTACCTGTCCTTGGATTTTCGAACATCTAAAAGATGATTGGCCATTTTTAACGGATTTTTACCCTAAAAAGCTCACCTAGAATTTTCGGGAGCCCTTTTTCTGGCTGAAATTTTCACAAAGGTAAGTTTTGATCCCTATAATTTTCGAATCACTAGACTTTCAACTAGGAAATCCGAACAGATCAAAAAGTTTTAGGGGATAAAAATATACCTATATCTACCGTTTAAATACTAAAATACGTGTAACAATGTTATGTCTGAGTGGTTTTGAACTATATTGGGTGCCCCTGTAAATTGGATGGTGAAATTTGACACAAACAACGAGTGAATACATAATTCTTAGATTTTAAATTGTATTATAACTTCCTTTTATTTTACATAGCGAGCGTCCTTGATGGGGATAACCTCTGATGTTTCCTTTTATGTATCTTTTACGTAATAAAACATGATTTTATTTGATTTGATTACAACCCCGCACAAAGCACTTTCTATGTCGTGAGCTGTTTATTACACATACGACGAGAATTTTCATGGAAATAGTTTTCTGAACGCAAATTAGAAACGAAAACTCACTAGCAACAGAACCAAGTGCAAATTTAATTTAATTCAATAACGTGCGATTTGCACGAGTTGCACGAGATGCACGAGATCCATGCACGAGTAATTGGCTTGGAAAGCCCTTAACGCTATCGTTGATTGGTTATACTTCCACACGTGAAAGAGCTGTACGCCATTCTGATTGGCTGTATAGGCTTTTTTCACATGTAAGAATAACGCGTATAGATTTGTACAAATGAGCTTTATGGAATAAAATTCTCATGTTATTTGTAATAAAATGGATTACAGTATGGTTAGTTCAAGTGCCTCATGGCTTGTTTCAAGATAAAATACAAGAGTATTCCGTCGGATCGGTTACGTAACATTTCCACCGCCAAACTGAACTATGTACCTATTTTTAAATTGTTACAAACTGTAAACTATATTCGCCAACCTGTGTTGAACAGTCAATTAAAATTTTGGTATGAGTATATTTGCCCTTTGTTTGATAGCCGTGGGTTTTTTTCAATATATAAATAACTCGTCTGAGCGTATTTGCTCACTGTAATTTACCGCGAACATGAGTCAGCAATAGATCAACACGGATTTGACAGACGCCGGGATCTATATTGGGTGCCCCTGTAAATTGGATGGTGAAATTCTCTTTTTGCCAGATATTCTGAAGTTAAGCTTATTTCTTTCAGCTTAATGTAGTGAACACACTTACAAATTTAAAACCTTCAGCTGTTGTCATTCAGTGACGCTAACACCAACAAATGAAAAAGGGGATTCTATATAGTTTACGTCATAGAAAGTGCGGCGTACGGGGTCTTATTCACGAGCTGTTTGCGTCAAAAACCCTCACTCGCACGTGCCTCGCTCGTTCGGGTTTTTGACACAAACAACTCGTGAATAAGACCCCGTGCAAAGCACTTTCTATGTCTTGAGTTGTTTATTATACATAAGACGAGAATTTTCATTGAAATATAGTTTTCTGAACGCAAAGTAGAAACAAAAACTCAGTAACAATAAAACCAAATGCAAATTTAATTTAATTCAATAACTTGCTTTTTGCACGAGATGTATGCAGGAGTGATTGGCTTGGAAAAGCCTTTACGCTATCGTTGATTGGTTATACTTCCACACGTGAAAGAGCTGTACATACGCCATTCTGATTGGCTGTATAGGCTTTTCTCGCATATGAAAAATAAAGCGTACAGATTTGTACAAATGAGCTTTATGGAATAAAATTCTCATGTTATTTTAGCCTGCGTAGCATGGCGGTTTTGGTTGCTAATCCCGGCTCGACAAAACCGCCATACTTAGCAACCAAAACCGCCATGCTACGCAGGCTAATGTTATTTGTAATAAAATGGATTACAGTAGTTCCAGTGTCGCAAGGTTTTCTGCAGTTACAATCCGTAGAAAGATAAATGATATACACAACAGTTGCAAGCAAAATTTAGAACAAATATCACACCGAAATGAATAGTCGCTCTTTCGGCAAATATTAATTTTAAAATGCCTGTTTTTCCCTGTACCATCGCAGTTGTGGTTTAAGACATTGTTGTTGATTTACCTTTCGTTTTAAAGTCCTATCTTAAATTAATTGGATATTTAACAGCTCGACCAACTCCCTTTAAACAGCTCAAATCTAAGATCGAAACTTGTGGTTTTAAAACTCCTGGACAAAATAATGATTTTTCAGTGGGTGCGCTCTATCCACTGTATGAACAACTTTAAAAAAATTGTTCTTGTCAATTTTGCGTATAAGTTTGTCAATTGATCAAAGTTAATAAAATTATTAAAGCTCTCATGGCTTGTCTCAAGATAAAAATACATTTCCTCCGTCAAACTGAACTTTGTACATGTTTAATTGTTCCAAACTGTAAACTATATTCGCCAACCTGAGTTGAACAGTGAACTAAAATGTTGGTATGAGTATATTTGCCCTTTGTTTGATAGCAGGGTTTTTTTTTTCAATATATTAGAAAGGAGGAAGACATGACTCGGAAATAGCCTATTTTCCTTGTCAATGGAGAACCTCGGGGGTTGGGGAAGAAGTCCTCGGATCATTACAGCTGCTGTGCAAATGACACAAACAACGAGTGAATAACGAGAATTTAACTAAATAAATATATCAAAAGTGGCCTATGTAACTCTCCTGTCGAAAAAATACATTATCTACATACGGTGGATAAAGAAATGAATGAGGCGGCATTTATCATGAGCCCTTCAAGAATTTTAAAGGCCTTAAAAGTTGAGCATTTTTTAGTGACTTTAAGAGTCGAGCATTCCAGGGACCTTGAAAGTCAAGCATTGTGAGACCTTAAAAATCGAGCCTTTTAGTGACCTCAAAAGTCGAACTTTTTAGAGACCTTTAAAGTCGAGCTTTTTAGTGTCCTGAAAAGTCGAGCTTTTTAGAAACCTTACAAGTCGAGCTTTCAAGAGACTTTAAAAGTCGAGCT
>NC_090874.1:22066828-22069328 GCF_036669935.1 Montipora foliosa | reverse complement strand
TTACTTCAAAAATGGGTATGAAATTCGAAACAACAAGGAGTGTAACTCAGTACAAGATAAAAGGTGGTTAATAACGAGAAACAACAGTTTTGCACGCCCCGCAAGTGTGTCTTACATCTTGGCTCATTTATTTGCCGTTCTGGCCTTTACAAAACCTTGAAATGACCAAATTTGAGCCTATGTGGAGGACGTGAATACCCGAAGGTAAATTTATAAATTTTCACACAATATTTTAAACTGTTTAACCCTTCTATAGTTGTCACATAATTAAGATCCTGAACAAATTGGAATCATAATCACGAAGCGGTTGCAATAACGCGACGTTCTCGAGTCCGTCATCGTGATTCTTGCCTTAGCTTCCTACTTGAAAAATCAGGATGAAGACATCTTCAAGGGGTTTTTCCCACTTACCCATATAGAAAGCGCTAGTGATTGCAAAAAGGAGTTCCACTCAGGAGTTGCGACGGACAAGATAATGGCATAAGCTTTCAGTAATACATGTACACATAAATGAGTAATCAAAATATGTGATTATCGCACTGGTAAAATCGTTGAGTCGAGAAAACATAACTGTAAACTTCCCCATACAACCCTGGCTATCCATAGCTGCACTCATAATATATTGAACGGTAAACTACATAACCAAGGTAATGCGTTCGCTGCTCATTTCGAAAAGTGCATGTGTCTTAACGTTCTACGAAAGTGACGCGAGCTGAGAAGGTGCCTATTTTCGACATCACCATTGGAGGATGCTATCACAAAGACAGCACTCGTGATACTCATGCGATTGGTTGCTCGTTGCAGTACTTAAAGCTCTCACCATTTCTCCAATAACAGTAAGCAAATGTCCTTTTTTAAAGGCCAGTTCAGAGTCAGGATTATCCTGTGGTGACTGGACCTCTGGATTGTAATCATAAAGCGCAACCATTACCTAATAAAAGATGGAAAGAAAATATTTTTCCTAATCGTTATAACTTCATATGGACATAAACTCTTAAATATGCTCATTTACAACTTGTGTATTCTCCTAAACAGCCCTCACAGATGGAAAAAGTTAAATGCCGATTTTGGCAAGGAAGGAACACCGGAGAAAAACCCTGGGAGAAGGGGTGAGCAATAGTCTAAATAGGCATGGAGACATTTTTAGGCAGTTTCTGAAACAGTAGCGGCGATTCAGATGCAATGTTTTTGTTTGACATCGCTAAACTTTTCCATTAATGATACATCTAACTATACATCTAACTCAAAGCGGAAAAATGCTTCAGCTTTGTGATAAAAGGGCCATTTATACGGGAGAAAATAAGACCAGTTTTATGTAAGAAGCGTCTTATTTAAGACGTGAACTGCTCGTGTAAATGGTACAAAACAAGCGGTCGCGTCTTATTTCAGACGCGTCTCATCTTGGAACAGAATTTTCGGCTGTTCTTATTTTGTCCGCGTCTTAAATAAGACGTGAACGTCCTCGTATAAATGGTTTCGCGTCCTAAATAATACGTGAACTATAAGTGCGCATACCTGTCGCATGCGTGACGACGACAACAACATGGTCATTTTGTTAACGAGTCACCCAGGCTAACAAAATGGCTTCCCAGTCAGGCTCAAAAACTCCAACAAAACAGAGAAACACTTGGACTTTGGTGGAGGAGAAAGAGTTTCTCGTCCTTTGCCGGGAACTAGTAATCGCGGAACAACTTGATAACTGCGTGACAAGCGCCAGTGTAAGTTATTTTTTGTTTTAATTCAATTGAATTGATCCGGTTTTTAATTCGCAACGTTGCGGATGAAAAGTACAAAGGTGGTAACTGTAAGACGCGAATCATTTATACGAGATGTTCGCGTCTTATGTAGGACACGGACGTATAAATGGGACGGTTCGCGTCCTATTTAAGACGCGTCTTATTTTTTCCCGTATAAATGGCCCTAATATAGGTTCTGCTAAGTGAGGGACTTGATCCCATTTTCAAACCTTTAAAAGACTTGTAAAGTGAATTTTCAGTGAAATTTTGTCTCATTTAGCATACTGAAACGATAACGAATGCGCAAGTATTCGCTTGCAATCCGAGCTAAGGGACTGGTCAAAAAGCATAGGGGGAGGGTGGGCCGTAACAGAAAGGGGGTGGGTCATCAGTTTTTGAGCCCTTAGCAAGGGGTGGGTCGTTCGATTGTCAGCGACCCATTGGGGGTGGGTCATCCTATTTTAAACAGGAATAGGCACATTGTTTTGCAAGAAGTTGGGAGTGATAGCTAAGATAAAGACGATATCCCTCTTGCAAAACTTGCCTCTATAAACAGCTCGAGTGACAGTGACAGCAATATGCCATTAAGCAAACTTCGCAACACATATGTTGATGGCACCAGGATGAGAAACTTTAGATAATAACAAGTCACTAATTAAACATGGCTTACAAAAGCTGAAAGAGTTCAATAATATTTTCGTTAGTTTTACATGCTTTTGTATCTGGTTAAGAAAAAAACCTAACCGTAAATTAACACCACTACA
>NC_090874.1:22056828-22059328 GCF_036669935.1 Montipora foliosa | reverse complement strand
CGGCGACGGACCTAACTTTACCACGTCCGGCGATGGCTTGAATCTCGTCAAACCTACGTTAGGCAGAGAATGAGCGGGAAGGCGCAAGTGACGAAGGGGTGTGACGTCAGCGTCTACTTGTGACGGATAGACACTGGTAGTGACAGCAGAAGGAGTGAATATAGCTGTCGACGAAGCTGAAAAATTGAATATTATTAGATGGCTCAGTAATGGAGTTTTCCCACAATCTAGGATTAATACGTCAGGCATGAAGTCTGGAAATCTTTGCATTTAAGAAAATCTGAGTCCTAAGCAGGATTCAAACCTACGAACTACGTAACACCGGCCTTATGCTCTGCCCATTAATCTGATAGAACTCCTAGGGAAATAGGTCATTTATCTAGGTCCTGAATGGACAATGTGTCCCGTTGGTCTGCGGGCTCTTCAAATTCATACGCCTCAGATCACAATACAACTATTCATGTTTGAAGCTAACGCTCCTCCGTGGGGAGGATGCGAAATAGGTTGCTTAGCAACGGGCGAAAGGACCACTGAAAATGATGTGTCCCGCTACTTCAATTTCAATAAAATTTAAACCTTTACATTTAAGTTAAAAAATATGACCGTTGAAGTTGGTGTGATAAGTGATCGAGTTTCCTTCTCCAACCAGAATATAAAGTGCTACGTTGTACTTATCTGCAAACCGGAGATGACAAATCCACCGTTTCCTACCTTCATCAATTCTCCATTCCCCTTAGTTTCTCCATTTATAAGCTAAAAGTCCTGTATTTCAGAAAAGTTTAAGGTCACCTTTGGGCTGTCCTTGAGTCTGTATTCCGTCATACAATCCTAAGACTTTCCCTGGAGCTCTGCTGTCAGTCTGAGAAGTGAAAACAATATAACACTCAGAACGAATAAAAGCTAATTGAAACAAAAAATGTTAATATAGCCACAATTCATCGCAAGGCTGCTGAATGCGAGTCGATAAAGGTAAAGCCAAGCATTTACCCCTTCGCCGGAGCGAATTCGCTATGACGCTGGGTGAACCCTCGTAAAGTCAGCTCACAAATTTCTCTTTTGGTGGTTAACTTACCTTTATCAATAGCCCTTTTCACGGTTAGTTTTTCTCATTTGCATTACAATGTAATCTAACATGGGTGCGAGGCAATTTCGGGTTAAAACTACAAAATAGCCCGAAATTGCCTCACATACATGCTAGCCGTGAAAAGGGCTATAGACCAATTCGGCTAACTCAATGTTGTACCCAATTCAAATCCTCTGGGAATAAAACGTTTTGTTCCAAGATTTCCATATCATTTAAATGTGAATGCTTCATTGTCATGCAAATTCAACACACAAAGAATCTTAACCCCGAGAGATTTGAATTGGGTACAACATTGAGTTAGCCGAATTGGTCTATTGGGTTGATAAGACTTAGCCTGTTCCAGTCTTATCAGGTGTTTCACTCCACAATGACGGAACAACAGTTTCTATAAAAAAACTGATCACTTCATTCGCTGTATTCGAAGGCCGATTCAAACCTAACTCTAAACGACGCGGAGACTGCCAAATTATAAACAAGTCTCTCTCTGAGTTCCAGTTTGAGGTTCCACACGACGTCACAGCAGTCCAGCACATCGGTGTGCCAAACTAAGCCATATTCTTATAGAAACGTTTCGTTTATTTCGGTCTAAAAAATACATGGCTAACGTTTGAGGAAGCCAATGGATAATGTTGAAACCATTACGTCTTTCATTAGTTGTGCTTTGTACAGTTGTGGACTTAGCGACCCAGCCTTTGTAAGTGGAGGTGATCTGAATGAAAACTCTTTTACATCATAAGGCATAATTTCAGGAACACACAAAGAGTTGTATCTAAAAATAGAAACCTCCAGTCTTTCGCATATATTGGTCTGTAAAAACGTTTTCTTGTTTTCCTCCTGAGTGATAAGCTTAGAACAAAGTGCCAAGATGAGTCTAAAAACTGTTAAAACCAGCTAGTACAACATATAACACATCGTAGAAAAAATACTTACAGGCTGAAGGAACGAAGATGAAGAAACTTCTTCAAGCAAGTGGCCAGGAACGAATCCTGTCTGACCTAAGATATAACGTCAATATATTGCTCTTGTGGTTTTTAACTTACTGGATCTGGAATTCAGATGGAATTCTGGAATTTGAGCACTGAAGATGAAGATGAGAGCACTGGCCAACCACCAATGTGACCCGGGTTCGATTAGCAGACTCAGCGTCACACATGAGTTCAGAGTTTGTTGGTTCTCTACTGTGCTCCCAAATAGTGTCTCAGGGGCCAATAAACTTAACACTTAAATTAACAGAGGATATTACTTGGCCGCGAGGAGATACGAAAATTCTCTTCAAGTGTTGAAAAATATTTCACGAGTGAGCACAGCAAACGAGTGAAATATATTTCAACACGAGAAGAGAAATTTGGTATCTCCAAGCGGCATGTAATATTCTATTTATTATGTAAGCACCAATGAAGTACTAAATGATTTCAC
>NC_090874.1:22021828-22051828 GCF_036669935.1 Montipora foliosa | reverse complement strand
TCCTATTAGTGATGCTTACCAATACAGTGATTTTTTCCGCGGTTTAAAACTATCCGGAGAAAGTAGATCTTTGTAAGTACTCTTGGTATCCAAGAAGAAAACAGGGGGTAACCAAGTTTCAATTTCAGAAAGAACGCCATACATTGCTTTGTACTTTAAAGCTTGTTACAAATATTATTCATCAATTATCTTTGAAAAATGCGTGGTTACCCCCAATTTTCTTTTTGGATTTCAATAACACTTGTTAAGATCTACATTTCCTGCACAATCATAAACCGGGGCAAAAATACCTTTGAATTAGAAGGCACCGTCCTTAACCTTGAACGAGGCCAAAAGGGCCAATTTGCAATCAAACAAAAGAATACTAAAACAGCGGCCATTTTGGAATAAGGTGTATTAGTTATGGTTTTCGCTTGGTCACGTGACTCTGACAGTGCACAACTGCAAACCAAAGAAAGGGACACAACGCAACGGTACCGATTTTGGTTGTGGCTCTTGTAGGCTGGAAAAAAACAAAAATCAACTATGTTGCGAAGTTTTAAGAACATCGTGTTTTGTTTCTTTAGAGGCAGACAATTATCGATTCAGAGATTTGTCATGTGATTACGCTAAAGACGACGACAATGAATCCGTCGCATTGGGTAACACGAGCGTAAAAAAATTAATACTAAACCAAAGTGGAAAACACTGCCTCTTCACATGTGAATAGGTGGTTTTTACGTCATCGCCGCCATGTTGGTGGACGAAAACAAAAGATCTCTCATTAGCTCCTTTTGTTCGTCCATCAGCAATTGTACATTTCAGCATAGTTACTAATCCACATACAAAATTTCCTTCCCAAATATTTGGGACAATGCACTCTTCCTTGTCTTTCCTATCTTCCCGATCTTGTTAAGAAGGTCAAGATAAAAGGGACCTTAGATCGCGGGTTATGGTGGAAACCTGACAGGTACCTTCAGAGTTGGTATCTGCAGCTCAGCTTCATCCTTTTCTCGCGTTCTTTCCGCTAGCTACAAAGAGATCGAAAACAGTGAAATTAAAACAAAAAAGTTCAGCTACAACTTGTAGCTCGTCCTTCAGAAAAGGACATTAGTGAGTTGAAGCAACGTCAGCGGCAACTGCTACGAGAACGGAACAGAAAAAAACGTCTTAAGAGCAAAAACAATGTCACTGATTGGGCATGGTCGCCACATTCTAGTACATTTCTGTGCTGTATGTACTAGCACCGCTAAAACAAAACGTGACATCACCAAATTCAAGGTTTTGTAGAGAATATCAGCACAGATCGAAGGAACTTCACTTTTCTATCTTCATTTCGTATCAGCCATGTCGAAGGATCTTCCGCTACCATGGCACAATGTGCGAAAGGCGGAATTATCGCAACAGACTAACGATAGCACAAATTTATGTTTGAAACGACGATTTAGTTGGGATTGCCGTTGCTTTTTTTTTATTTTATTTACATCTAATACGAAAAAATGTCCATTATAGCTTTTCCATTGCCTTTAAGCTCTAAATTCTATTCAATAGTTGGTGCGCGGAACCACAAATGAAAATTCCAATTGGTTTCTCTTTCACTCTTGAGCTTAATCGCCATTTAGTTCTTTTCTCTAGGAGAGTATATTTACAACAAAGCGAAAAGGTGAGCTTGAAACTTGAAACTTGAAAAAGGGTGGCATAAACGTTAATGTCCTAATCACACTTTATTCAGCTTTCTTTTCTTTTTCTTTTTACATGAGTAAGCCAATCACGACGTGTGGTAATGCAGAAATAGTAATCACGTGACTAGTAATCATAGAACTACTTTCGACACTCGAACGACTCTCTTCTCAACCACTGTTTGTTTTTCCTCTCAGCGCATTGATGATTCGAATCTAGCAGTTCTAGATAAAAAGCTAACACAAGAATAACTTCAAAAAGCGACAGGCCTACCTTAATTCTCAGAGTGTGGTAGCCATCCTCCAATTTGACGTGGTCCCTGGAAAAAAATTCCAAGAAAGCAGGGTTTTTACAAAATGTTCGAAACGTCCACGCCTTTTTCCATTTTGATATCTTTTTCAAATAAAATGTTGTAGTAGTCTTGCGGATTTCTGTCGAAAAGTGCTCCAAAGGATTGCGAAAACCCTCACTCTAAAAATGTGGCTGCGGATGGCTCTTGAGGTAGAAACTCGAAGAAAATACGTTGACAAGCGCCACGCGAGGAAAGCACGCGCGACTGACCCAAAATATCGATTATGGCTTTTGATTGATTGATCGCATAATTTCTGCGGCAAAAATCGGTGTAGTCTCGGCCAGTAAAACAAGTTGATTGCACAGCACTCTACACTAACCCACCCATACCTGTTGAGGTCCTGCAGTTCGGCGACCTGGTTTTCCAAAGAGTTTCGTTCCTGTGTGGTGATCGCAAGTCTTTTCTGAATCTCGTTCTTTTCTTCTTCTATTTTGTCGAGCTGCACTTGGAGGAAGTTTCGTTCATGTTGACTATCGTGCATCTTCGTTTGAGCTTCCTTGGTTTCGCGTTCAAGTTCGGCCAGCTAAACATAAAATCCAGATCAAAGGTTATACGTTAGTATTCTCTTCTAATTTCGTCAAGAGTCCATTACCAAAGAGCCAAAGAGTATGATTTACTCAAATTGGCCTAGTCCCCATCAGCGTCAGAAAAATGTCTATTTTTGAACCAAGTCAAAACCCATGCACGCCGCTAGTAATGGGCCTCGTTCGTGCGGCGAACATATGGGCATAGACAATAGATTTCGTAACCCGAGGCTAGAGTTGAAATGTTTGGGAATGAGTTTCGGTGGGCAAAAACAAAACTTTTCGGAACTCAACATGGCTGCGGTGTGATTAAGGCCTATACTTATGTCACTCAACACAACTCTACCGTCTTGCTGTAATATTCCACTGTTTCTGTTGTACGAAAATTTTGTTCCCTTGAGCTGTCGTCAGAGTAGACTGATGACCCTGAGTGGGGGCCTTTTTGCAGAGGTGGCATTTTTGAATTTGGAATTAATTAAAAAGTAAAGGAAAGTAACTTTATTTAAGTGTCTAGTCCTCTAGCGCTGGAGCACTAATTGGGGACACTATAGAGTGTTTTCACTCACGTGACCAGTAACCTTGTTTTTCCACCGAAACAAAATAAAATGTTTGCATGATAATAGAGTTCAATTCCCGGGGGATTAGTTGGGTACACCAACATGGCTTTTTTTTTGTTGCATTTAGGAACACCAAGATGGCCGCCGTGACGTCTCGTGAAAACACTCCATAAACTGAAATCAACAATTGACACAAATCAAAAGTTGGTTTTTTTACGAGGGGAAAACCAGACCCGGAGAAAAACCTCTCGGTGCAGAGTGGAGAACCAAGAAACGCAACCGACATATGACGCCGAATGGCCACATTGCTGGGAGGCGAGTGCTCTCACCATTGCGCCATCCCCACACCCCCAAAGAATGACTGTCAAAAGGTAAGATATTCAACGCCGACATTAATTAAGAGCACTTTCCGTGGCCTGACAAACTGCACTAGCAGTAAGATTCTCTCGCCCAAAATGAGCCTAGGTTAGCATTTACTTCCTTTGGGACAGTCAATTTGCAAGTATTCCTGGTCAGAAAAGGAGTTCCTAACAATACTCACCCTAGAATTCAAGGTCACATTTGTCTTTTGTAACATGTTGCATCTGCTGTCTAGGTCGTCTTTCTGCATCTCCATTAGCTTGTTGTTTCGAAGGAAATTATTTCTCTCGGACTCGACCACCTTTCCTTTTCTCAACAAATCATCCCGCTGATTTTCAATGATCTTTATTTTTTCCACCAATTGGTCTCGATCTTGTTCTACTATGTCCATTTCTCGAACCTGTGCCTTTAAAGCCAACAAAGATATTTCAGGGGTTGGAAAATTAAACACAAAAGCTCAAGTTACATAAACTTTACTTGATTCTCTACACTAGACCAGTTGTAAATAAGTTACTGGCTACAGACCACATTCAGAAATGGCGACCAACTTTACATTCTTTGGTATTTAAGTTAATTAGACCTAAGGTCCCCATTTTGAAAAAAAATTCATTTGAAATTTGCTCGTCGTTCGAGGCTAGAAGGGCTTATTAGCATAAAAAAAATATTTGCTGTTGTTGTTGTGCTCTATTGTTTCGTTGATTGTGTTTCATGGGCCCTGAAAAGCCACTATTGGGAGTGGTCAATTAAGCATGTATTGTATTCGCCGGTGATTAAACTGGAAAGAAGTGAAGCTTCAACGTCGACCGATTCAGTACGTTGGTTAAGTATCGAACTACCGTGGGTTCAACTTATGTCGAACCAACACTTAAACGTCCGTAAATAACTGAGGAAAAAGTTCTGCCTTTGTAATGACATCTGCGAATGGTTTAACTATCTTGTCCTCTTTTACAGGACTGTAAACTAAAATCCCCGCTTTACATAATTATTTACTTCACAATTTATAACCCTGTATTGCACGTTGAACAGTATGGCAAGGAGTTACCGTGGTTGTCTACACTTCAATTGTGGTATACCATGTCTGGAGGAAATAAAAGCTACTACAACCTAATTTACGACAGCTGTTGTCACGGTTTTACATGTTCAACAAGCGAAATGCCACCGCGAAGTCACGTACGAAATTAAACAAACAGCCGGGATTAACAATTTCATCACAGTCTTTCATTTCAATAGCGATAATGCAACGTTTGGGCAATTTCAGTCCTATCAGGATAACGGGACAATAGCAGCCTGAACTTAGGTTAATGGCCTGGCTACCATGAGTCAACTATAGCTCAGTGGTTGAGCATCCGGACTTGTAATCGGAAGGTCGCAGGTTCGACTCCTGCCGAGGAGCACTCGGATTTCTTCGTAGCTTCTTCGTGGCATCCCCGAGTCATGTTCCATTGAAAAATATCATCTCTTAAAACCAGTATTGTAAGCAGCTTCTTAAAACAGAAGTTATTTGTGGTACTATTACTTTCGGAGTATTTAATAAGTTTGTTTCACTCGTACCTGTAAGCGTTCAATGTTATTCTCCAGTCTCTGGAATTCTCTCTCTGTTTTCTGCAACTTTTTAACCTGACAAAAAGACCACCTGTTAACATACCTCGAGTGTATAACAGAAAGAACGTACAATTACCCTACTAGCATTTTCACATAGCAGCTAATTTCGGTGGATTTTAGATTTTACATCACTCCAAACGTTCATTCCGGACCAAAAGATACTCTTCATACCAAGGGTAATAACTCAACTCGAGATCAGACGTGCACAATTACAACGTTACACAAAGGGGCTTCCTTTATGCCGAACTGCTATCGTACAACCATAGTTAATAGAGGGGAATAGTTATGAAACCCGACAAATTTCTTTGTTGTAGGTTTTTGTTCTCTTTTTTGGCCTTGACCCTGCACAAAACACAATAGTTGTTTACTCCGTACTGAGGAACTAACCAATAAAAACGTGTTGGTTACGTAATTCATGCATAGTGTATGAGCGTAAAACAAAAGATTGTGCACGGTCGTGGACTTCCCAACCTAAATCTTGGCATCTTTGTTTGCTCCTTTGATGTTTGCCGAGCTTCCACACCATTCCCCTCAATTAACTATGGTGACAACGCTCATTTTTTTATTGCGCTGCAAATAGATCGAGCTCTCTCAGTACCAGCACAACCACCAGTCTCTAATCAGCTTTAATGTAAAATGCGAATTACAAAATGGAGCGTGATAGTAATGTTGTGATCTAATGTTTTTATATCACTGGTAAATTAGGTTAGGTTTTCCCCCCTTATTTCCGCTATTATCAATTTGGAGAATTACTAAATCTATTGTAAAAACGAATTATGCAAGGATCAAGAATGGGTGGCAAAGCTCCTGTGTGAGTCTTTGGACTTCAGGAGAAAATATCTTTGAGTAATAGCTATAGGATTTCGAAAAAGCCGTGATGGATATATTTACTGTATGTATATGCTGCCGGTTATCCTGACCGCAAAAGCATGCAATTTCAAACACTCAACAATTGCTTGCCAAGTCGTGTTACCTTTTCACTAAGCTCGAAGTTCTGCTTTTCCATTCCACTGTACTTTGATTGCAATTCAGCCAACTTGAGCTCAGCTCCTCGAAGATTCTTCATTTGGTTCTAAAGGATTGCAAAGTCCAAAGGAGTCCAAAGTCACATAACGTTTTTCATTTGAGAACCGATTCCGTTGGTTTTGTGTTATCACGCTTGGTTTTTGCAACATTCTCAGTCAATTATCGTAGAACAGGTCACACGACATGAACCACAAGAAAACACGGGTTCCCATCTAGTCACTGATGTTCAGTCCTCTTGGACGGGATTACCACCTGGATAAGTGACCAACCTCGGGAAGTTCCCCGTCTTGCAGGCTCGCGAGTAGCCTACGTGTAGCCGTACCCTCCCCCCGAAGGAAAAAAAACGAGAGGAGGGGAGGGTACGGCTACACGTAGGCTAGCTCGCGAGGGGAAGGGATAGGGCCGTGGCGAAAGCGCTCGCTTCCCACCAACATGAACAAAGTTCATATCTTGGTCGTTCCCACTTGCACTGCTTCTCGACCCTGCTGCAAGGGTTTTTTAAACTGGTTTTCTGGGTTTCCTCCCAAAGCGAGAAAAGCACATGTAGGTTATTCCACCTGTGAGGACCTCGTGGGAGAGGTCCTTAAGGGTGCGTTCGATTGACCGTATTTCGGCATAGAAATACATGGAATAGACGTTAGAAATCCTTCGTTTTTTCGGAGATTCACATTAAAATGTCAAACACCTGAAAAAAAAAAAGGCTATTTTAATTATCCTTGTTGCTTGAAAACGCCAGACACACCGTTTTAAATCATCACTCCAAGTATTCTTATTCTGGAATAGGGTCAATCGAACGCGGCACCCTAAGTTACAAATACGTGTCCCTCATTGTTCCCAAGCTTCAATTTTTGTGTCTAGCGAAGTGACCGGCGGCACTGTTCTTCTTTCCTTTTCTTTTTTTAACCGAAACACAAACAGTCTTATCCTCAGAGTATTAGTTTTGGACACGACCGTCTGTTTCTCAAGGACTACCAACATGGTGGCCCGTGACGTCACGTAACGGATGACAGCTAAAAGCAAAAGAAAAGTGACTGGCTAACTCGCCTTTTTCCTACGCTTCGGCTGCGTGCCTCGAGATTGGCCAATTAAAAGTAACATTAATTGGTTTCCCGACTTCAAGCATTTTTTTGTTATTAATATATTTCCAATTAACCTGTAGATCCGTGAAAGCTGTCTCCAATCTTTGTCTTTCCCGTTCCGAGCTGTTAGCTTCAGACTTCCACTGCTCAATCTATAAAACAAAAGTTACATTTACTGACAGTCACGAATGGAAACGGCCTATAGGCTATATATATTAAGCTTATCAGACGGAAAGGTAATGATCTGGTAGAGTGCAACCTGTGTATTTAGTTTTTTTATTAATTTATTTAATTTATTTACTGTATTTATTTATTGAGATATTTTGTTCGTTATATTGAAGTTTCGTTGTATCACGGTTCTTTTTCATACATTTTACAATAAACAGGATCAGACTGACGTTCGGACATCTTTCTATAGATGTGCATCAGGGAGAGGAAAAAATGCGATTACAATCGTCTGACAACCTCTAACGTACCTCATAATTCTTTTTATTCAGTTCCCCAATCTGCAATAAGGCAAAGGGAGCATGTTAAATCTATTTTTACGGATAACTACGTGACTACAAGCATAGCTATCAACTGCTTTCGTTTGGTAAGGTACGTCGGTCGGTCGGTTTCGTGCTCTACTCAGAAAAAACCGTTTGATCTCGTGGTCGGTAGGGTTAATCCTTTCTTCAACCAGCCCTGCGCTTAGTTGAAATGGTTGAAAACGATGGGTTGCGTGCGTTGTTGTTTTCGCGGGCTTTTAAAAACTGTTCGGCTATGACTCCACCCGTTGGAGAGGTCTGGTAATGACTATTGCCAGGAGTTACATGTATTGTGTCTCAACCAAGACAGGCGAGAAAGTTTCCTGATGAGAACCTTCAACAACTTCATTCTTAACTGGTTACGGTTAAAATTGGTAACAAGTTGCCATGGAAAGAGGCGAGCCCGCAGGGGAAAGGAGTGGGAGCCATGGCAATGCGATGGTCATCGCTGCAGGGAAGTGGGAGGGTCGAACGCTTCACGTTCGTTTAAAGCTAAATAGCCCACTTCGGAATATACCATAGTACTCTTTGTTCCTCACCCCCCCCCCCCCCCTCCCCAAGGTTTGCATAAGCATTGTTTTTGTTTTCTCTTGGGGACCATTGTAAGTCCCAAGAGAAATTGGAAACAATGCTTATGCAAAATTTGGAGCGAAACTGAAAGAGCATTAAGGTATTTTCCGGAGTGGGCTATAGAGGAATAACTGGGATAAACCGAGCCTCTTCATACCAAAATGGTAAGAAATTATGCAAATAAGGTTCTCCCATAAAACAACAGATTTAGCTTTAAATCCCAGTATTTATAAAATAATGTCAAGATTGGGGAAATAAAGCTTGGCAAACGAATTCCCTTTGAAAAGTCAGGTAATTTAAAAAGTGATTGCTTACAATAAATTTGCGATTAAACTGCCACGTTTTTCCACCTCTGCTCACCTTCAACAGTTAGCATCGACACAGCAAGTGCGAGTACAACCTTACTTTGATTATTGTGATGTTGTATGGAGTGACTGCTCCAAAACACGTGCTGACAAATTAAGTCAGTACAAAATAGAGCAGCACGGATTATTACTAGCGCTGATTACTCTATTCGATCATCAACAGTACTAACTTCTTTAGAGTGGTCTAACTTAGAAGAAAGAGAGAAAAGGCACTTATTAATTACGATATTTAAAGTACTCAATAATAATTGTCCGACGTATCTTCAGGAGCATTTTCATAGAACCTCTGAAGTTCACAATTATAACTTGAGGGGTTCGAACTATGACCTCCAATTACCGCTACCTAAAACGAATTTTCTTAAACGTTCTTTCTCTTATCGAGGTGCAATGGCTTGGAACCAGCTGTCAAATCAAATACGTGAGATAAACGATCTTGCAAGCGGTAAACGTGCGATATCCTAGGACACATTTTACATTGCTAGGGCACATTGTTACATGGCTTGTTTCGTATTATTATATAGTAAATAACGATTTTTACTAATTATTACTATTGTTTAAATTTCCTTGACATTAAATAATGTGACTTGACATTAAATAATGTGGCTGTCCTGTTCTCACCAGCAGAAGTGGCCGGCTTGGCGTGATGTCTCTAAAAAGGCTTACGGTGTATGAGGCCACCTAAGCAGAAACAGCCATAAGCCAAAAAGGGACTTTGCCGAGTTCTGGAACATGTACATGTAAATGTAAATGTAATTTCTAGCGTTAAGTTATACCTAGTTTATTAGTTGTTTTAACATTTATATCTTGTAATTCTTACACGGCATGTCTGAAAACCAGCTTGTTGAGCCATTTACTGTGTTTTAAATAAAGTTGATTGATTGATTGAGTACGAGAACAAGTACAATTTGTACTCGTTCTCGAAGTAATGCTCTACGTATTTTGGTAAGCGTATAATACGGTTTCCAGTCTGCAGAAAATACTATTATGGGATGAAGTTCACCTTTCGGCGCCAGTTTTGAATGAGTTGCTGGTGTTTCCACTTTTTCTGGTAGAGGGCCTTCACAGTAAACGGTGGAAAGCAACCGCAATTTCCTTTCGACAAATTCGTACTTCCCGCTACGACTTTTCGATGTAAAGTCGTCGCAGACCAAATTTCCGGGACGATATGAGTACGACGGACTGCGCAGTACTGATGCGCAGTAATGGAAATCCCAGAAATCGTACTCGAAGTCACACTCGTTGTCGATGCTAACATTCTCTATTTATTGCATAAGCACGCATGAATGAAAACGTAAAACGTAAACGGCCAGTTGTAAAGACACTCTATTCTTGGGTTTCACTTACGCGATCAACAGCCATGTTTTTCAACGAAAACAAAAGAAGACGTTAGCATAATAATAGCTTTCAATTCCCGGAGGATTGGATCGGGACACCAACATGGCCGCCATTTCATTGTTCGGGGACACCAACATGGCGGCCGTGACGTCATGTGAAATCCAAGAATATAAATTGACCGAATGCATAAATGGCGGCCAAAAATGTATTCTTTTGTTTATTTGCTAATGAGACTCACTAGCCTCGCTCTCAAGCAACATTTCTTTTGTATTTTGTCCATACAAACGAGGCTAGTGAGGCTAATTAGCACATAAACAAAAGAATATTTTTTTGGCCGCCATTTAGGCATTCGGTCTATAGCAGGGGTGAGAAAATTTGACTTGCCTTAGTAAGAAGTTCTCTCTCTTTCTTTTCGTTCTGTGAAAAAAAATTAAACACTGTCAAGCTAGAAAGAACAAGGGACATGCACCAAGTTACAAATGCAACAAAAGGAAAACCGATTTTTTTCCCACTTACCTCTTTCCTCAAGAATGCTACGTCTTCGTCCTACAGAAAATAAAAGCCGTTTTATTACAAGAATCAGCAAACCTTCTTTATGCTTGCACGAGCGCCTCGATGTACAAGCGAACAAAATCACTGTCCATTTGACACCAAGCTGATCGGTCAAGAGTCAATTGTACACCGTCTTTACTTAGCAATGGTATTGGTCTTAGAGAGGGTGCCTGATGGAGCCCAAGCACTCAGAACACGGAATAACACGAACACGAAAGTCGTCTTCAATTAAAAAAGAAACGTGGTTACAATTTTGGCCAAGAGAGGACTAAAAGAATAGATTGAGAAGAGGGATAGAGAGTATGTTTGCTCTCCCTCTCCGCAGTCCAGCGCGGTCTCTAAAATTCGGCAAACTCTTTTTATTACGATGCGGTAAAGGTGTTCCGTATGTGATAACAAAGATGTGACCCATATCGGGAACAGGACAACTTCCACCAGCATGGGAAGTGAAAGCAGAGCATAGAAAAATACACATATATAAGGGAATTAAAATTTGACAACAGCTTAGAATAAGATTACATTAGACAAAATCATATCAAAAGATGGACACTTACCAGAATTTTCATTTCACGCTCTTTCCGTTCAATCTGTCAAATAGAAGGAAAATCAGATATATCAAAACACTTCCGCGAACAGCAACCAAGATAATTTCTTTAGTCGTTCGTCTACAGCGAAGGGGTACTGGGCCGAGCATGTGATGTCTGCTAGCCAGCTTCAAAGTCAAAACTTGAGTCAAAGTCAAAGGGAGCATGGTAATTTTTTTCTTACGGAAAACTAGGTGTCTACAAAAATAGGTATCAACTGTTTTCGTTCGGTTGACTCAGTCGAGTTTCTTCATGTTCTATTGAGAAAAAACCGTTTGATGGTTGGTAGGGCTGATCCTTTCTTCAACCAGCTCCAATCTTGGATGAATGGCTGAGAACGATGGGTTGCATGCGTGCGCTGTTGTTTTTGCATGCAGGTCTTTTAAAATGCTTCTGCGAGCTCTTTTAAACTTCTCGGGTATGACTCCACCCGTTGGAGAAGTCTGGTAATGGCTATTCCTGTATTGTGTCTGTGTCTGATTCCCGTTGAGAAACTTCAACAATTAACTTCATCAGTTACGGTTACTGGGAATCGTCAATGATCCCAATAGAGCATGAACTTGATCGTCAGGCAGTTTGCAGGTGATTGTCAAGATTAAATTCGAAATTCATTTAAAATAATAGTTTGAACTGAAAAAGATCAATAAATTACTACATCTTCACTTTAATGATAAGTGCAACCTACAAGTTTGTATATGTATGCTCGCATACACTTGCCTTGGTATGAAGTTCTCTCTCTTTCTTTTGATTCTGCGAAAGAATTGAAACACTGTCAGGCTAAGAAAGAACCAGGGACACGCATGAAGTGAAAAGTGCAAAAAAAGGAAAACCACTTTGCACCCACTGACCTCTTCCCTCAAGAATGCTACGTCTTCGTCCTGTTGGAAATAAAGGTAATATTAGAAACTTCAACCTTACTCGCCATACCTTCTTATCCTTGCACGAGCGCCTCGATGTACAAGAGAACAATGTCAATTTGATACCAAGGGTCAAGAGTCTATGTAAGCTGTATTTACTAGAAATGGTATTGGTCAAAAAGAGGTGGCCAGATGGAGCCCCAACCAACTGGACAAGTGATAGCATGAACAAGAAGGGCAACATTTAGAAGAGTATGAGTCCTAAATTTACCAAGAAACTCGGTCAAAAGTTTCGTAAAGAGAATATTAAACAAAAACTAAGAAGGGGGCAGAGAGTTGTTAGCTCTCCTTAGTCTGTAAAATTCAACAAAATCTTTTTTATTGCGCTGTGTTAAAATCTTTTAAAGCCAAAAAATATGCGACCCATTCAGGAACGCAGAAATATCCACAAATAAATATATCTTATTGAACGATTTAGTGCGTAGTATCGTGAGATATTTTTACGTGTCTCGCTTTGGCTAGCCCGTAGGGCGAGTCAAACTACAAGAGACGAATAAAAATATCCCACAATACTACACACTAAATCGTCCAATAAGAGATTTATTATTCAACTGAGTCGGAAAATAGAAGAAACGACTTGTAACTTGCTTCCTCACGTGACAAACTATCTGACGTGACTATTCAGCGAGTGACCGTCCAGGTTTCGCGCGCTTATATTAGGTTGCTGTTGATTGGTCAACAACGAAAACTTGTCAATCGTCGACCAAGGCGCAGTGCATTCTGTATTTCAAACACTTGCATTGCGTGAAAGGAAAACAAAGATGGAAGTAAACTTCCAGTCGAGAAAAACTGACTTTGATGAAGAAATGACATAAAGGGTTGTCAAGTTTCTAGTGAAGAATTTCTTCAATGGCCGTTGCTTTTTTCACGGACTCGCACCACCATTTCAATGCATTGAGGTCAGTAATTCTCTTTTTGTCGTATCTAAGTTTCGGTTTTCTTCAATAAACAGAGAGTTAATTGTCGCGTAGGTTATCACTTGTCTCTAGGATATCGTTTTCGCCAAAAACCTCCTTTTTTTTTCTGTAAGAATTCCAAGTAGTGCAAGCGAACTAATCATGTTGTACTGTAGGTGAAAGTATTAGTATTGTTAGTGATGTAAGTTAGTATGGTATGGTATTAAATAAATAAATGAAATCATTAAAAAAAACCTCCAAATTTGGCAAGCTCGGGGGAAAAATTAGCATTTTCAGCCATTTTTAACGTATTCGTGAGACTAATACGTTTGTGAAAAACCTGTCAAACTCGTCTTCTCGAGTACAAATACCGTGAGATATTTGTACTCGTTTTGCGTGTAATTTGTACTCTTCTGACTGCAGTTGAATAATAAAGGAAGGGAAATGAGAAATACAGAACTAAGGGAATGGAAATTTGACAAAAGCACACCAAAACCGACACTGAAGCGAGAATGATATTAAATTCGCGAAAATCATATCAAAAGATAGACACTTACCAGACTTTTCATTTCACGCTCTTTCCGTTCAAGCTGTCAAGGAAAAGTCAGAGATATCAAAAAAACTTCCGCAAAGAGCAGACAATTTCTTTAGTCGCTGGTCTGCAATGAAAGGGTACTAGGGAGAACGCGCGATGTCTCGCCACAATCTTTCATTTAAGGACGTTCGCGCCCAAAACGTTCCCACGTACAGATTTTTTTTAAACTTGCCACGCAGAAAGGTAATGATATACTTTTGCCAAAAAGGGGGGGTCACCGTGCTCGCTTTCGAGATCATGAGGTGCATTTTTCGAAGATTGCGTTACTTTAAGACGATCTTAGCTTACAACTGTCAGCAATAAAAAGCTACATGAGTGAAATTTAGATCAGGTAAACGTACTCAGTTCAACATAACTAATATAACTAAATTAACCTTTGCAACTGATGTCTTTTTCTGAGGTGAAATAGACCTTGAAAAACGATACATATTAGTCTAAGAAAGAAAACTTCGGTCGCACGAGAGCATAAAAGGCCAAATATTTGTAACTTCTCACGTACAGATTTTTTTTGTTTTTTGTTAAAATGGACAAAATCAAGAAAGGAAGTGATCTACAGAAAGAAAGATGGGGGTCACCAAGCATTCAAGAGAGTAAAATCGCTGCGAAGTTCTCAAAGCGATTGTCTATTCGCACTGTCACGCCATTGCGTGACACTTCCGAGAAGACCTGGGTCCACAGCTATCCCATGATGCCACATACTTTCGTGTTCCATTCTTGTGGAAAATTTTTGCGCCTTTAGCATCGTGTTTACCTGCGTGGTCTACGATGCATGACGTGTGCGTGACATGTGCGAAAAGATGCGCAGTAGCAATGGGAAAGATAATAGAAAAATTAGAAAAGTGGGGCTGAGACTACTTTCAACTTATATCATCCAAAACGGACGCACAAAAAACGTGCAGAATGAGCCGCAACGTTTAGTTGCCTCAAAAATACTCACGACTCTTAAGGCCGGCTTTGATCTGGTTTGTCAGGTTTGTAGGTTGGCATTTTGCGAAACGACAGGGTGTTTAAGCAAAGACGATGGCAGCGCAACAAAAAATAATTGTTTGGTTTTATGAAAAATATATCGTGCTTCACGTGCGGTAAGCACTTACGTGCATTTTTTTCGCAGTGCTCTGGGAAACAACAACGTTAAATGACCCAATCTTAGGTTTTGACGACAACGTGAACATACAACAGTGAATCTTTAATTCACGTTGAAGAGACGTCTTCTTTCCCGTTGCTTGTGCTCAAGTTCTCAACTTTATCAAATTTGAGACCCACTTTCGAAAACGAATGTCGATTTTTGGGACCTACAAACCTGCGACTTGGTCTCCAATTCAGAAGCTTCAGTCTAGAGGAAAATAAAACAAAAGAGTTGTGCACATATTTAGCCCAATACGGTACATTCACCAAATGAATGACACTGAAATCTTTTCTTCAAAAAAAGAAGAGAGAAAACCATACAAATGTCTTGTCGGAAATGAAAACCTGGAGAGGGTTTTAGGGGTTTACCTTCATGCTGCGAATGACATTTTCCTTGTTCTGCAAGAAAATCAGAAAATTTACAAAAATGCCCAACAATACCACGCGAAGAACGTTTGGACGTTGGGGAAAGCTATTGCGACAAGGACAAATCAAGACCTCCCCATGGAATTTGTGAAGTATGGAAGGCACAGGATTCAAAACGTCAGTTCAATATTTTCAGGCCTACTCATGATTTTGAGCTGATTTATTTTAACACTAAGGCGATCTGAGACGTCGTAGTTTATTTAACAAAAAAAAATTAATTTCCGCTAGAACCAGAAAAGATGATCAAAACATAACCAAATCTTACAATTGTTTACAGTGAAAATGCACATATTTATCAAGCTGCCTTTACAACTACTTTACTGAGCAAACCTTAACATGTCACAAGTATTCAAGATGGCGGCGCCTTTAACATTTGAAAGTGAACGATTTTAATTGTTTTTTTTTTCAGTTACTAACATAGCCTCCCACGAAGACACTCTTAGGGCTTCGTCACGCGTTCCTCTCCCGCGCGTGACGAAGCCCTAAGAGTGTCTGCGTGGGAAGCTATTACTAACTCTTCTTTGTATAAATTGTCTAAAATGTTTGATTGTAACCAGTTTTTCCGTGGTTTGTAGTTACTTTTTTTTGGAGTGAAGGTTCCTTTAATGATCTGAAAGTGGCAATTTCAGCTAAAAGTAAAATTCGGAGAGGGATTTTAAACCGAAGAATCGGCGTTCAAATACAACACCCTAACTACTGGGTAACAGCATCTGAGAAAGCTTCTTCATCTCAAAGTCTACTCTAACATTCATCCCTTCCGAGGCCCGTCTTAGCAGTGAGGGTGTGGATACATGAAGCACCAACACATTACATCATAATAACATGCACTTTAGCATCTTGTGATCCATTTCAGCTTTGCATTTAGACTCACCTGGAAAACGAGGCAAAACACCCCTGATGAATGTTAACAAAGCTTTTACAAAATCGCCAAGTCCTTATTTAACGAATGAAACTAGAATGTCTAGTAATGCTTCTGATTTCCGACACTATATTTATTCAAGCTAAGAATAAATCTCAACGTGAATAAATACAGCCTGGAACACAGAATAAAGTACGTCTTGGGAAGGCACGATAAACCTCGAGTAGTATATAGAAAGTTTCCAGAACAATAATTTCAGCCAAGAAAATAGACTGTGCATAACAGAATTCTAATAACATTCTCAAAACTCTAAGTTAATATTCAAATAATAATAATAATAATAATAATAATAATAATAATAATAATAATAATAATAATAATAATAATAATCTATAAATTCTAATTCTTATAACAAGACAATCAGCTGGAGAAGTCTTTCTCATAAGAGCCAGTTCTTATCTACACACTGTAACGGTATAAAGAGGGTAAAACAAATTACCCTCACGAAAGACCGCACTGGGTTTGAAACCAAGGAATGATGTCAACGAGAAAATGGCCGGTTGAGAATGTTCTTTCAATCTGTCGTGTGTATCGTGTTAAAAGGCCAAAATGTAACGTCAGGAAATCAACCCTTCCACACAACCTCATCAGAACATCTTAGCAACATCAACGAAAAAACAGAAAAACCAGCCCATACCTTAAGTTGCTTCTCCAAGAACTCCACTTTCTCCTTCAATGCACCAATTTCTCCACGATTAATCGAAGAGGCCCGATTAAGAACAATTCCCCTCGGGGGAATCACACCGTCCTCCTTGTCACGTGACCACTGCGACGTCGCCGCAGGAGGCCTAGTTGGGTTTTCATACGAGACTAATGGTTTGTGCAACTCTCCCGCTCGACGCATTTGGAGCAACGTCCTTTTGGGTTTCGGAAGGACTTGAGGAGGGACCTTCGTGGATCCCTGACTTGAGGGGTTCTTCAAGGATGAAGAGCGCGGTTTCGAAGTGTCCTGCAGCATCCCTCCAAGTTGAATTGGCTCCGATTCCAAGATCACGGTATTTTCTTCCACAGTTACGGGGGACTCCACCCTTGATGAAGCCTGTGATGTAGTTTTGCTTTGTGAGCGAGAACGCGCCCGAGAAGATGCCCGCAGCGTAGCCGCGTCCCTGAGAGGGGAGGTTTCATCCCTCAACAAAAATTCGATTGCATGGTCCAGCACTGGCGGAGAGCCATTTGGGAAATCAGGTGGTGGTTCGGTAGGGAGGGACGGTGGAGACGATTCAGGAAGGGGAGGGAGGTCAACTTCGTCGTCCGAATCAAGCACTACAAGATCGTTCGTGTTTGTTTGAGTTCTGTCCATATCGTCATGCTGTTCAGCAAGGTCTTGAATTCGCCGATCAATGTCATCCATGACAGAGTCCAGGTTCCTTCGCGCTGAAACGAGTTCTGGCTCAGAAACCAGTTTTTCACAATCCTGCATTTCCTTGCCACATGATGGCATCACATTATGATCCGCTTCATACATGTACTTCAGATGCTCTTCTTCTAGGAAAGGAATTCAGAAGCCACGGATGCAAGGACTTGAGGTGTGATGGTCTCCTCATGGAAACCTGGTTCCAGACTACTGGCGCCACCGGATGCTAGCCGCGCATGCTCGCTCTCTGCTGCTTCGTTGGGAGCGCTCTGCCTTGCCTGATGACAAAAGGAATTGACCACGTTACAGTTAGCATTTTAATCAAAACCACGAACGCCAAACCTTAACAGATCATAATCACGGTAGCTACGATGGATACCATTTACCTCGGAATGCAAAATAAAAGTTGCATTACTTGTACTGCGATCATGATCACCCTATCGAATAGCCTGCTTGCAAGAGGTAATTTTGTATTTTGGTCACCATATTGGACGGGTGGAATTCAGAAGTTCTATCACTTGTCCCAGATCTTCCACCCGTCCAATATGGCGACCAAAATTCCAAACTTACCGCCTGCAAGCAGGCTACCTATCGAAATGTTGAATAGACAGACCAAAACAGAATATACAGGAGTATGGATTCCGTATTTCTCACTATCAACGAGGAGACGAAAGGGTCAATATGTCGAGAGGGAGGAAGATACTAATTTTATGTGAAAAAGACGGGCTGCTAAGTATTAAAAAAATCAGTAATACGATACTACTTGATCTTTCTCAGAGTTTACATCTACAAGCCGAGAACAAGACTTGACTTTACCCTTCCGTTTGTAAAAGTGACAAAAACAGAGTCACACAGTCTCACACAGCGGAAATCGAATATCACGGGTTCCACGTGCCATTTTACTCAATTTCATAATCGATAGGCTGACACTCCCACGTTAAAAAAGTTAAATGAGAAAACAAGATGATATGCAAAGGGCAGTCTTTTATTAAATTCTGATCCTCAACGCCTTCTTCCGTGACAAAAAACAATGAATTTTAAAACCTTTAGTCAGTTTTGCCACCGAATGAAAAGAAAGAAATATTGTTTACAGAATCAGGTCGATGGCGTGCTGATGTTTGCTGACCTCAATGAAACGATGAAACGCCCATCTTTCCGCGATCTCCTTTCAAATTTTGCGACATTAGTTCAGAAAATTGTTAATTCAAAACATTCAACAAATTACCATATTGCTTATCTATAGAAGGCCCAGTTTTAGAGGCGCTTATAGACAAAAAGTATGCAACATTTAGACGGTAAAACAAGATAACTCGTCCACAACCAAAATATGGCCAATTTGCCGTCAACAGAAGAAAAAACACCTGAAGCATATCATATCCCGTCTGGTTGATGGAAGTCTTAAATTCGCTTTAGCTTCGATTGTTTATTGAATGATGACCTCGTAGACGTAGCAGTTAACACCAAAACGATGGCTTGAATATAAATTAAGCGTGTCCATTTCTGTTGTTGTGTTACTGCCATAGAACGGTCTGGAAAAGAATCCTGTACCCTTCAGAAGAAAAATACATGAAAACACATGAAAATCCTCCGAAGATATCATTGCCAGCGTTTCATGAATACGCGAACCTAATGCAGTCAAAACAACAAGTCCCAGCACAAAACAAGACGCGTGATCGCATATTGGATTATAAACATAAGCTTAAAGATTTTACGTCGAAGTTAAAAGCCAAACGCTTCCTTGATTTAAGATTTCATGAACTGTTGTCGCAAAAAAAAAAAAGAAAAGATCAAGAAAAGGAATAAAATCGCACCAAAAGCAAAAACAAACCTTTGCTCTCGCGTCCGGTTTGGATTCAGGTCGCAAAGCCACGAAACTGTTAGGTCGCTACCAGAAGTGTTTACACATTAGCATAATCAACGAGAATAATTTATGTAAGATAAATTGTATTCACTTTTTTACGAGTGTTGTTAAACAAAGGATTTGAAAGGCCGAATACCCTTGTGCAAAGCTTTCAGTTGACAAAAGAATGATGCTTTTTCTCGGGACGATATGAATTGATTGACAATAGAAATGAAAATATTGACCATCACATAAACATACCGCAACAGCAAGTATTTGAGTTTACCGAGAAGGGTAGGCTTTTGCAATAATAAAGATCTTGCGACAAAGACTACTCCGAAGTGAAGATCGATACCATTAGAGAGGTTTCATGTTACGCCTAATCAAGAATTAACCTCGTGATATCCATGACCGTTCAAGTCTAATCCTCTGAACCCTAACTTAGGCTTATGTTGATTAATTAATCGTTGGTTAAGGTGATATAGATCAATCGCATTTTGAACCGATTTAGATGTAATTCAAGTACTTTAGTAACCAAGTGAGTAGAAAAGTACTGTAAACAGGAAAAACACTGATCGTTTAAAAAAGTATTATCGATAATATATATAGGTTTGGTCACGAGGAAAACAACAACACTCTTGGCAATTGGCACGAAAATAACAACCCCATCGCAGGCTCTATCGCTCTTTTACGCCCTTCAGTTTCTTCAAGAGAGTGATCCCTGGCTGTAGCTGGTCATATATCCGCTTTTTTGAATTGTTGACATAGAAAATCTCCGAACGTTTTTTGCGATAGCGTTGTCACCATGTGAACCAAGACTCAAGTTGTTCCAAGCAAAGTCAACGCAAACGATGAACTGAACACTTTGACAAATCTCAAGGTCTATGGAAACTGTGAGAACCGTGACAACGCCAAATTTTTTACTTCCTATCTTAATTTGAAGGCTGTCCCTACGAATTCAGAGAGTGGCTTATTTGAAGTAGTTGAACTGATAAGCTGGAGGGATCACGAAAAAGTTTGAACAACGAAGATATTCGATTTTGCTTGACCTCTTCGTTAACGTTGATGTACGCTTGCAACATCTTGCAACATTGTTGCATGATGTTGCGACATGTGTTGAACGGGGTGGCCAAACGCACGCAACATTTTCAACACAACATGTTGATTTTTTTGTGCCCCAGGCCACTGGCGCGCAACAAATGGACCTTACGCGCACGACATAGTCCAACAATGTCGCGTGAACGTGACCAAACGAGTACAAAAAAAAAAAAAGAGAGAGAACCGTCGGCTTAATTCCATTGTTACCAGCCTCGTAGCTGAAGGAACTACCGACGTTAAACAAAGTGACTTCAACTTTTATCAAGATATCTATACCTACAATAAAAAAGTGAGTTATGTAAGTCAGTTAAAATGCATTTGCGGCATCCTAATATCTAAAACAACGAATCCTGTGTTCACAGTTACCTTAATTTTCGTTCTTAATTCCATGAGTTCCTCGTACAGCTCCATGTTTTCTTCTTTCAATCTTCCGAGTTCCTTAATTATGAAAACAAAGGAGAAAAGGTACAATCTGATTCACTTCCAAGTCGCAGATAACTACACACTTGAATCAACAGCAAAATTATATATCACAAGGAAAAAAGTGGTGTCCACACGATAAAATTTTATATGGTAATCCATTTACACGAATTAAGACGAATTTTAAAAAGCGTGGTTCCTAAGGCACACGAGCGGATGATTTGTGAATCAAGCGTGGACGCACTAACAAAGCTCTGGAATAATTTGTGCAATAATAAAGCCCCTAACGGGAATATGTCCGCAATATGTTATAATATGCTATCTGTCGTTCTTTTTTTTTAATCCCCAGTCACTTTTCTCACCCTAGTAATCTTTGAGGCTTCCGTCTCTGTGTTGCTGTTTGTTGTTTGTTTGTTTGTTATCTTGGATTATCGGTCTCGAACAAACGCAGAGCGTGAGCGATTGCCTTTACAGTGCGTCTTTGTGTTTAAGTGGCAAAAACAATTGCCCGCCTGGATTGGAAATAATTTTGGTCAGCATAAACTCGCACAAAGACAAGCCAAGGGTGTTTACAATCCAGCTCTTACTTTGAGTACAAAAATACTGCAAAACACAGATGACGTATGACATAAGGAATCTTACTAGTGTAACGACGGAACGAACTCAGTATATAGGATGCATAATCCGTCAGAGACGAACTTGGGAAAACATTTTTTTTAGTGTTTGTTGACACGGCACCGGGACGCATTATGGGTCTGGACGAACTAGTGCCACGCGGCGTCTTCGAAAAAGTGCTTAAGTGGATAGTTCGTCAAGACGAAGTATGCGTCTTGTTCCCGTCTTTATTCTAGACGAATTTAACAAACGGAGATGAGAAAAAAATGTTTGCTCAAGTTTTCCCCAGACGAATTATGCGTTTCAAGTGTAAAAACGGCCAATGACTAACAAACAATGGTTATTCTTTTGAACCCAATACCAAACCTACGAGGTTAGCAGCCTTTGCAAGCTTTGCACATTAGGCAAGCCAGCATTCTAGCAAACATTTTTCACATGAAGTAAAGAGTTAGGTCGTCATCTAAATCAGAAAATAGAAGTTGCCACATAAAATTTCTTGGTGTAAATAAGGTTTAAACTCCATGTACCTCAGCAATATGATCTGGAATGGATCCATCTTCAGTCATCGCCAAAAGCCTAAGTATTGAAGGTGCGGCTCCAAACTCTGCCTGGACACCTCTGTCGGTCTACAATAAAAATAGGAGTGAGTGAGTCGCCAGAAACAACGATGTTAAGATAACACAACATACAGCTGACTGTTGCTTGGGTAAAATTGATTTCTTTGCCGAAAGTGTTAACACGAGGTTATTGTAAAGTAATTGCCTATGAGAGAACACAATAATGACATTGCCGTTGACCAGTGCAACAAAAAGACTCTTTTTAATGAAAAAAGACGATTCCAAATACTAGAATACCGTACTCTAGTATTTGGAATGGACCACCATTCTCGTAATCTATCAAGAGGTCGCTAAGAGAGAGAGAGGGGGGGAAAAAGACAGTTGGAAAATTACGAATTTATATATTAGCTAATAAGCAACTGGATCGGCTTCCACTTAAATGCATGCTTAAGTATAAGGACGCAACGATAGTGTTATAAGTGTTTGAGGGGCTTGGCCCCAAAATACCTTTGCGATAAATTTACTTACAGATCAAACGTAAATGCACGTAATACAAGAAATAAGAACGTCCTAAACATTCCTTTGTGTAACTCCACTGCAGGCCAGCGAAGTTTCGTGTACAGAGCCGCAACTCTTTGGAATTCTTTGCCAAAAGGTGTTAGACACCCCTTGACAATTTACATTAAGGTTTTTAGAGTTTAGATTTAGATTTACATTTTAGAATTTCACGTGTTTGCAATTAAGCCCTAAAACGCCCAATGGGAGGGAGGTCTCAATGAATTATTATTATTATTATTATTATTATTATTATTATTATTATTATTATTATTATTATTATTATTATTATTATTATTATTATTATTATTATTATTATTAATCGTTTAAACGTGAGCGCAAAGACCTCAACAAAACTCTATGATCCAAAGTTTATCAATCAGTCTTAAGTGGTTTAATTTTTAACAAAGAAAGGTAGGTCTACGTTTCAAGGTGGAATAACGTGTATTTTTTCCTGTTGACCAGCACTAGTTTGTATTCAATTACCTGTTCAAAATATTCACCCAGTCTGTTGAGATCTACACGGGGTGTGTCCATACCGGAAGAAACGAGACTTTCCAGATCACATGACCCAAGAACACTTTCGACTTCGGAAACCGTTAGACCAAGTTCTTTAATGAGTAGAAGTCGAACCTAGATTGAAAGTTTCATTGTATTAGTTTACTTTTAGCAACTGTTCATATTCAGTTTTATATTTATGTGGTTACGTAAAAGTGTACATTCGTGTAACTTTTCTTGGTGAAAGCTCTCATTAGCGTTTTCCGGAACAGAAAAAAGATAAAAAGACATCAGTGGAGCTTATCTTCAAGTGGTCGACTCATATTGCTATGCGCGAGCAAACTGGTCTGTCTGGTACACAAACACACTATGGCCTGCGTTAATCAAGTGATTGAAATGTTTTGTCTACCACTAACATACAGTGTTATGGGCGAGCGAAGTCGTTGCGATGGAAACACGAGTCACGAGTCAGGTTTGCTATCTTGATAACTTCGAGTAGGGAATTTGATAAGGCTAGCTTAAATTTAAAACCTATTTTTATCAGACACCTACTCCTAACAAAGGCTTTGGAAAAGGATGATGATCCAACATAATAGACCTTTTCACCGATACGGCGGCCATTTTGATTTCTGTTGTTTCGAAAGACATTATGGGATGCCCAGGGGGCAAATTAATATGTATTTGTCCCCGGGCATCCCATAATGTCTTTCGAAACAATAGAAATCAAAATGGCCGCCGTATCGGTAAAAAGGTCTATTCTTTTTACACACCCTTAAAAGAGAAACCTCATGACATGTTACTCCTTCCTGTTTAATATGTTATTCTTTAGTCTGTAAAATAATTCTAGGCCAAATTGTGATATCCTACAGGACGTGTCTCGTTAAATTTTATGTACTTATTGACGGAGTGGGAGGGCCGGACGGGAAAATATCATATTTCCTGTCCGGCCCGACCTAACCTCAGTCAATAAGCATTTTATTATATGGGCTCTTTACACTATTCATGAGCACTCACGATATGAAGTTTGGACAAAATAAGTGACTGAACAAAAATTTGCACAGAAAATTTATCTCTATGTGTGTTGTTTGCATTGTTTATCTGGCTGTAAAGAATTTGGATGTTTAAAAGCGACGAAATCCTATAAAAACGCATCGCACGGAGCAGATTGTATTCCTACCTGGGCCACACGGCTTTTTCCGGCCCTGCTCGCGCTAATGCGTACGGCCCTCGTTCGGGGAGGTTTCCAATAGTTCAAGTTTAAAAGGAAAGCGCGCGCGGGGCCGAACGGGTTCAGTACGTAATAAAAGCACTTACTACATTTATCGAACAATAATGCCAAGCTATTAATGTTTAGAAGAGATGAAGAGTTTATCGCGGACAGTTATTCTTTATTCCTTAACAAGTGAGGTTGAAGCAAGAGTACAATTCGCCGTGACGCTGGCATCACATTATGTGCATTTGGGTTCTAGATTTTATCCCTCGATCTGTATGCTTTTAAACTTCTCCAATGTTCAAAACTTTGAGACCAAAACACCATGCTAACGAACCAAAACAGGCAAAGCTGTCCATGCAAAGAGCCTTATTCCTTATTCCTTCTCTACCTCCGCGTCCCCATGAACACAATATCAAGTTGCTTTCTTCAAAGTTGTCTTAAGAGCACTTTCGATGTTAAAGCTCACCTTTCCAAGTTGCTCGGAGGGATCCATCTCAGACCAGTTCTCTCTCACGTTTTTCTGCAATTTAAAGATAACCCATGCAGCGCAACCGTTTAAGGAGCGTCTATCCTCAATTAGTATCACCCAACTAGTGGACTAATGCAAATCCTGCATTTTGATTGGCTACGCTACTAGGGGACTATTATTAATAGTCCTCGAGTAGCGAAAAGCGTGACGCTTTCTTTCGTTTTATTCCCAAATAATATTTCTTCAACTTGCATTTGCTAACTTTATTATTGCCTTTTCTGTCCGATTAGTTGGGTGATACTAAAACAATTAGACCATTCGCCCTCAAGGGCTACGGGTCTTATTGTTAAATAATCAGTGAGGAAAAATCGATGACAGCACATCGCTCGATAAACATAAAACAACGTATGTAGGCAAGAATGTTGGAAAACGTTACACTACTTCATCAAATGCACACGAACATAACCCAGTGCTCTGAACGAGAGAAAAACATCACTTTCCGATTACTGACTAGTTCGTACCCGAAGTTACAATCCCGGCCAAAAATAATGGAACAATTTACTAAATTTATCTCAAACTCTTTCTCTGCCCCCTCCCACCCCCCCCCCCCCCCTCCCTCGCAATGTTGTTACGCTGCTGTGTTTATGTACAGTCCGAAGGATCCCGCTTACTATCAACATTGCGAGGGGGAGGGGAGGGGGGGTCCACAAATGACAATGAGAACCTGAATAAGGTTATGGAAACTGCTTATAGATGTGTACAATAAAAATGTACGCTGTCTAAGCCATTTTGTGTTCTGCCCGGTAAATTTTTGGCCAGGGTTGTAGATTCGGAATCACCGAAGGCATATCCAAGGAAGCGCACGCAAATACAGTTTCCTGACCAATAGTCCACACCGTTCCCTTGCGCAATAGTGGGAATCGCAAACCGTACCTTTCCATCTGAAACAGGTCAATTCTTTCCTTTAGCGTCATGTTGGCTTCATTCAATTCGCCAATTTTCTTTGAAAGGACAAAAAAAAAAGACATGATCAAGGTAACCTTTGGTATTCATCGGGTTGGTAAGAAGAATGTCCCCACAACGGGTGTACCTTCTTACAACTTCAAAATTTAACTTTGCACTATCGTAAGTCATTCTAGCCTGCCAACGCAGACGCTATTTTTCGGGGGAGAGAAATGACCGCCGGAAATACGTCTGAGTTCGCTGGCTAAAGTCTTTCGCGATAATATTTCAGGTCGCTCACGTCGTAAAATGTGGGCGCATTTACCTAAAAATAATTGGTACGAGCGTTTTAGAGTAAAAGTATGGAATAAAAGGCTCACATTTGTATGCTAGCGTCGTCGTTAAAACCTCAAATTTAGTGATTTCACGTCGTTGTTATGCAAAGTACCACAAAAATATGAGATAAAACGCGTTGCCGCACGCGCAGAACGATTATTTTTCCTCTTTTAACCAATTGTGTTATTGTTTTGTGGCGTTATCGTTACCGTAGCTGTCGTTTTACTTAAGTTCGCGACACACTAGGCGACACCTCATCACGCTGCGACACGTCGCGGGGAAAAGTCGCCGCAACAATTCGCCTCGTGTCACACGGTTAATTTTTTGAAAATCAATGTCGTCTCGATCAGTTGCATGAATTCACACCAGTTTGAATTCGTACGACTTATTGCAGCGACAAAATTAGCGAAAGCAGCGTTGTTGCACCGTGTGCACTTCCGGCAACAAGTCGCTGCGACAAAATATAAATGAACCAATGAGAGAGCATCATATGTTCCGCCATATTGAATTAGAAAACTAGTTCACATTCGTTCTCATACGAGACCACTGCGTGTGCACAGGCGTCGAACAGGCGTCGTGTCGTTGCAAGTAGGGACCATAAGATCTACGACGGTGACGTCGATGACAACGCCACAAAACAATGAATATCATTGATTAAAAGAGCGTAAATAATCGTGCTGCACGTGCAGCACGGATTTTAGCAAGTATCTTCGCGGTCCTCTGCATAACGACGACGTGAAATCACCAAATTTGAGGTTTTGACGACAACGTAAGCATGCAACAGAGAATCTTTCATTCTCTGTTTTCACTCTGAAACCGCTCGTTTTAGGACGTGAACGAGACTGAGATAGAGCCAAGTTATATTTTGAGGTGACGTTTTCGTCGACCGTTGCCGTCGTAGATCTTAAATTCCCTATTCTCTATTGTCACTCTGAAATCACTCGTACCGATTTATTTTTAGGATACTTCGCCCGCATTGTTCAACTTGAACGAGAGGGAATAATCGCGAAAGAATTATACTAGGGCGAAGCTATATTTTAAGGTGACGCTTTCGTCGAAGAGTCGCCGTCGTAGATCTTAAGGTGCGTAACAGTACACACGGAGCGACGTATTGAAGAGACCTGTCGCTGCGACTTGTCGCCTAGTGCGTATCGGCCTTAAACTCATATTGAAAGCAGTGAAAAACAAACAGGCGTTCATTAAACCTCGCATGTGAATGAAAGGCGTAATAAGGACACAGGAAATTAGAGATTGGTCCATTGAGAGTTCGTATATGTCTTGTTTCTTCAAAAGGGTTCAAGAAAGAAAATTTTGTTAAATTAGTAAGGATTCATAAGAAGTACATTGAACCGGAACTTGTTATGTCGTTGTGATGTCATGTTATCACGTCAATTTAAATACGGCGGCGTGTCTGGCAAATGGGTATTCAGCATTGTGTATTCAATGTCCAGCATCTATACATATTGGTAGTTTCGAGTTCACTTAGAGTTTTCAAGTATTGCTATCATATAGTTTCAAAGAGGCTCAGAGTATAAGTTAGGCAAGTATTCTTGGGTCGTCATTCGACATGGGATAGTCGAAGGTACCACACTCTCATACTGCACGATACCGCGACGTACCTTTTTTACACTTACCTTTTCTGCTTCCCTCAGCTGCTCTATCTTTGATTGCAAAAGGTCGAGTTCCTCCCTGGGAAAGTCCACCTCGTACTAAAACAACAAGATAGGAGCGGTTTTCAAAAGAGTGTTAAAAGTAATTTCGCGCTTGTTTTACGGCACGACAAAGAGCTGGTCAGAGAAAGAGAGAAAACCACTCGGTGCTTGTTCTAGCGGAATTTGAAATTGATAAGAGTCGAACTTAATCCTTCGGAGAATTAGTTTGAGGAACAACCATGGGTTGGCTACGGTGACGGCAAAGCCAACCAATAACTCTTTTTTTTTCTTTTCCGCTTCCATGTCGTCAAAAAAGCTAACATTCCGGACAAGGAAGTGGACGAGGGAAAAATCGAGTGTTGCTGCTGAGTCGTCAAAAGTCTATTTTCAAGTTGCTGTTTCCCTTCTGTCTTCCCTGCTTTCTTTTTAAAAAAATCTTGGAGCAAAACGTTTTGCGTATTTTCATGCTAATCAACTCCTTTCCATTTGAAAGTAAAAATGTTTAACGGTGTAATTGAAAATTCGTTACAGAGATATCATATGTAATTTAAACATGTCAGAACGAATTAAAACGCGCCGGCTTGGAAATTGGAAAGTGTTCAAAGAACCTGAGCTAAGACGGACGGAACAGAATAAAATTGAATACTTACTGAAGTCTCTTCAAAGTCCCGGAGTTTGTCTCTTAGCAAGGCATTTTCTTCTTCAAGTTCTTGCGTTTTCTATGACAGGAAACAATCTTCAGAACAAAAACTACTTTGTTTAAAGTGACATCATCTTCTTCCGGTTACGTACACTCTTCGTATCGTTCTAAATCGCCAGATACTTTGGCAACTATAATTACACCAATCTTAGAAAATTCAGTTTCTTAAGAATGGTTTTATACGGAGAAAAAACAGATGACCGCCACAAAAGTCGAACTTTTACTGGGTCTCTCTTACAATAAAACACTATCGCTATATTCTAACGAATGACTCCTAACTGCCATTATTAAGTCATGTTCAAAGTTTAACCATTATAGTTCTTTTAGTGGTAGGTATTTATCTCGGAAATCACGTATTACGTTTTGAAACGCCATCTAAAACCAGTGTTACCGTTGGCTCAAAGAGTTGAGGGTTCCGGCGGATTCTAATAGCTGAGGCCAGCCTAAGAAACAACTGAAGACTACATAAGTAACCTTCGTATACTCACCGTGGAGCCAACTAAACATTCGACCTTTTCTCTGAGGAGTGTATTTTCGTTCTCCAAGTCTCTCATTATTCTGCAAATAGAATTTGGGATTTATCATAAATCATGTATGTATCATGTATGCCTTACACCAATTTAAACAGAAATCTTGGAGCCCGGCTTGGTCTCACTCTTCAACGGAAACTTCCTATAACAGCCGCGTGAGATAGTTACGACATTAAGCTGACAAGTAGCATCCAAAGATGCCTGACTGAACTTACCATTGTAGGATCTTCTAAGATCTGAATATTTTGTTTCAGGATCGCGTTTTCCTCTTCTAGTCTTTCCACAGCCTACAAACAAATCGAAAATATACTCAAGTTCGCCCAAACACAGACAACATTACTGAACAGCAAGGTTTACCTGCGCAGTGGAATTCTCAAGATCCTGCATATTCTGCATTAGTTCATCATTTCCTACGCGCTCCACAATCTGAAAAGTAATAGCAAAAACAATGAAAGAGTCGGTAGTTTTCTTCGATATAAAAAGAGAACTACAAACAGTAAATGTCCTAGAAAAACATGTGCTGCTTCTGATCGAAGTTTTGCCTTTTTTGTCAACGTCAAGCACGACTCTTGCGCGGTCAAGATCCATTCAGTTGAGCATCGATGCTGGACATCAGTAGATTTCGTAGTAGCGTTTTGGAAAAGTGGACTATGAGATGCATACAAGGCACTTACGACTGAGATTTCATACAGAAAATTGCAACTGCACTTTTCAAGATTTCGCGGACGAGATTTGATTTTGAAGGACCAGTAACCCGAAAAGAACTACATGTATTAATCTTACCGGTGTGGCTTAGTGTTACATCGAAGTGCGTACAGATAAAGGACAAAAGTATTGTTCTTATGGCTACGTGTGTATACATCAAAGGGCATCGCAGGATTCATATATAGAAACGAGCGATCATTCTTTAAGTACAAATATAAAAGCTGTCAAAGTCCCTTTAAGGCTGTTTTAAAGAAAGCAAAAATCGAAAATCGAGCACAGGCAGATAACATAGGGCGCGGTTCGAACAGGCCGTGAATCTGCCGTGAGGGCAACATCTGTCTGAAGCTAACCATAACTCTCGAACATAAAGGATGACGTACTGGCAGTGAATAATTCTGCCCACAACACTTACAGCAGAATCCTCCAGTATTTTTATTGTTTCCTTTAGAGTTTCGTTTTCATATTCCAATTCCTCTTGCCTCTGAAAACGGAAACCATGGCAACCGTCAGCTTAAATAAAGCATGGTAGATGCAAACTTGAATACT
>NC_090874.1:22004924-22016174 GCF_036669935.1 Montipora foliosa | reverse complement strand
CGGTGGAGACGATTCATGAAGGGGAGGGAGGTCAACTTCGTCGGCCGAATCAAGCACTACAAGATCGTTCGTGTTTGTTTGAGTTCTGTCCATATCGTCATGCTGTTCATCAAGGTCTGAATTCGCCGATCAATGTCCATCCCTGACAGAGTCCAGGTTCCTTCGCGCTGAAACTAGTTCTGGCTCAGAAACCAGTTTTTCACAATCTTGCATTTCCTTGCCACATGATGGCATCACACTATGATCCGCGTCATACATGTACTTCAGATGCTCTGCTTCTAGGAAGGGAATTCAGAAGCCACGGATGCCAAGGACTTGATGTGTGATGTCCTCCTCATGGAAACCTGGTATCCAGACTACGGTGGCGCCACCGATGCTAGCCGCGCCATGCCTCGCTTCTCTGCTGCTTCGTTGGGAGCGCTCTGCCTTGCCTGATGACAAAGGAATTTGACCACGTTTACAGTTAGCATTTTTAATCAAAACCACGAACGGCCAAACCTTAACAGATCATAATCACGGTAGCTGTACGTATGGATTACCATTTACCTCGGAATGCAAATAAAAGTTGCATTACTTGTACTGCGATCATGATCACCCTATCGAATAGCCTGCTTGCAAGAGGTACTTTTGTATTTTGGTCACCATATTGGACGGGTGGAATTCAGAAGTTCTATCACTTGTCCCAGATCTTCCACCCGTCCAATATGGCGACCAAAATTCCAAACTTACCGCCTGCAAGCAGGCTACCTATCGAATGTTGAATAGCAGACCAAAACAGAATATACAGGAGTATGGATTCCGTATTTCTCACTATCACGAGGAGACGAAAGGGTCAATATGTCGAGAGGGAGGAAGATACTAATTTTATGTGAAAAAGACGGGCTGCTAAGTATTAAAAAAATCATAATACGATACTACTTGATCTTTCTCAGAGTTTACATCTACAGCCGAGAACAAGACTTGACTTTACCCTTCCGTTTGTAAAAGTGACAAAACAGAGTCACACAGTCTCACACAGCGGAAATCGAATACCCACGGGTTCCACGTGCCATTTGACTCAATTTCATAATCGATAGGCTGACACTCCCACGTTAAAAAAGTTAAATGAGAAAACAAGATGATATGCAAAGGGCAGTCTTTTATTAAATTCTGATCCTCAACGCCTTCTTCCGTGACAAAAACAATGAATTTTAAAACCTTTAGTCAGTTTTGCCACCGAATGAAAAAGAAATATTGTTTACAGAATCAGGTCGATGGCGTGCTGATGTTTGCTGACCTCAAGGAAACGATGAAACGCCCATCTTTCCGCGATCTCCTTTCAAATTTGCGACATTCGTCAGAAAATTGTTAATTCAAAACATTCAACAAATTACCATATTGCTTATCTATAGAAGGCCCATTTTTAGAGGCGCTTATAGACCAAAAGTATGCAACATTTAGACGGTAAAACAAGATAACTCGTCCACAACCAAAATATTGGCCAATTTGCCGTCAACAGAAAAAAAAACACCTGAAGCATATCATATCCCGTCTGGTTGATGGAAGTCTTAAATTCGCTTTAGCTTCGATTGTGTATTGAATGATGACCTCGTAGACGTAGCAGTTAACACCAAAACGATGGCTTGAATATAAATTAAGCGTGTCCATTTCTGTTGTTGTGTTACTGCCATAGAACGGTCTGGAAAAGAATCCTGTACCCTTCAGAAGAAAAATACATGAAAACACATGAAAATCCTCCGAAGATATCATTGCCAGCGTTTCATGAATACGCGAACCTAATGCAGTCAAAACACAAGTCCCAGCACAAAACAAGACGCGTGATCGCATATTGGATTATAAACATAAGCTTAAAGATTTTACGTCGAAGTTAAAAGCCAAACGCTTCCTTGATTTAAGATTTCATGAACTGTTGTCGCAAAAAAAAAAAAGAAAAGATCAAGAAAAGGAATAAAAATCGCACCAAAAGCAAAAACAAACCTTTGCTCTCGCGTCCGGTTTGGATTCAGGTCGCAAAGCCACGAAACTGTTAGGTCGCTACCAGAAGTGTTTTACACATTAGCATAATCAACGAGAATAATTTATGTAAGATACTTGTATTCACTTTTTTACGAGTGTTGTTAAACAAAGGATTTGAAAGGCCGAATACCCTTGTGCAAAGCTTTCAGTTGACAAAAGAATGATGCTTTTTCTCGTGACGATATGAATTGATTGACAATAGAAATGAAAATATTGACCCATCACATAAACATACCGCAACAGCAAGTATTTGAGTTTACCGAGAAGGGTAGGCTTTTGCAATAATAAAGATCTTGCGACAAAGACTACTCCGAAGTGAAGATCGATACCATTAGAGAGGTTTCATGTTACGCCTAATCAAGAATTAACCTCGTGATATCCATGACCGTTCAAGTCTAATCCTCTGAACCCTAACTTAGGCTTATGTTGATTAATTAATCGTTGGTTAAGGTGATATAGATCAATCGCATTTTGAACCGATTTAGATGTAATTCAAGTACTTTAGTAACCAAGTGAGTAGAAAAGTACTGTAAACAGGAAAAACACTGATCGTTTAAAAAAAGTATTATCGATAATATATATAGGTTTGGTCACGAGGAAACAACAACACTCTTGGCAATTGGCACGAAAATAACAACCCCATCGCAGGCTCTATCGCTCTTTTACGCCCTTCAGTTTCTTCAAGAGAGTGATCCCTGGCTGTAGCTGGTCATATATCCGCTTTTTTGAATTGTTGACATAGAAAATCTCCGAACGTTTTTTGCGATAGCGTTGTCACCATGTGAACCAAGACTCAAGTTGTTCCAAGCAAAGTCAACGCAAACGATGAACTGAACACTTTGACAAATCTCAAGGTCTATGGAAACTGTGAGAACCGTGACAACGCCAAATTTTTTACTTCCTATCTTAATTTGAAGGCTGTCCCTACGAATTCAGAGAGTGGCTTATTTGAAGTAGTTGAACTGATAAGCTGGAGGGATCACGAAAAAGTTTGAACAACGAAGATATTCGATTTTGCTTGACCTCTTCGTTAACGTTGATGTACGCTTGCAACATCTTGCAACATTGTTGCATGATGTTGCGACATGTGTTGAACGGGGTGGCCAAACGCACGCAACATTTTCAACACAACATGTTGATTTTTTTGTGCCCCAGGCCACTGGCGCGCAACAAATGGACCTTACGCGCACGACATAGTCCAACAATGTCGCGTGAACGTGACCAAACGAGTACAAAAAAAAAAGAAGAGAGAGAGCCGGCGGCGTTATTCCAGTGGTACCAGCCTCGTAGCTGAAGGAACTACCGACGTTAAACAAAGTGACTGCAACTTTTATCAAGATCTATACCTACAATAAAAAAGTGAGTTATGTAAGTCAGTTAAAATGCATTTGCGGCATCCTAATATCTAAAACAACGAATCCTGTGTTCACAGTTACCTTAATTTTCGTTCTTAATTCCATGAGTTCCTCGTACAGCTCCATGTTTTCTTCTTTCAATCTTCCGAGTTCCTTAATTATGAAAACAAAGGAGAAAAGGTACAATCTGATTCACTTCCAAGTCGCAGATAACTACACACTTGAATCAACAGCAAAATTATATATCACAAGGAAAAAAGTGGTGTCCACACGATAAAATTTTATATGGTAATCCATTTACACGAATTAAGACGAATTTTAAAAAGCGTGGTTCCTAAGGCACACGAGCGGATGATTTGTGAATCAAGCGTGGACGCACTAACAAAGCTCTGGAATAATTTGTGCAATAATAAAGCCCCTAACGGGAATATGTCCGCAATATGTTATAATATGCTATCTGTCGTTCTTTTTTTTTAATCCCCAGTCACTTTTCTCACCCTAGTAATCTTTGAGGCTTCCGTCTCTGTGTTGCTGTTTGTTGTTTGTTTGTTTGTTATCTTGGATTATCGGTCTCGAACAAACGCAGAGCGTGAGCGATTGCCTTTACAGTGCGTCTTTGTGTTTAAGTGGCAAAAACAATTGCCCGCCTGGATTGGAAATAATTTTGGTCAGCATAAACTCGCACAAAGACAAGCCAAGGGTGTTTACAATCCAGCTCTTACTTTGAGTACAAAAATACTGCAAAACACAGATGACGTATGACATAAGGAATCTTACTAGTGTAACGACGGAACGAACTCAGTATATAGGATGCATAATCCGTCAGAGACGAACTTGGGAAAACATTTTTTTTAGTGTTTGTTGACACGGCACCGGGACGCATTATGGGTCTGGACGAACTAGTGCCACGCGGCGTCTTCGAAAAAGTGCTTAAGTGGATAGTTCGTCAAGACGAAGTATGCGTCTTGTTCCCGTCTTTATTCTAGACGAATTTAACAAACGGAGATGAGAAAAAAATGTTTGCTCAAGTTTTCCCCAGACGAATTATGCGTTTCAAGTGTAAAAACGGCCAATGACTAACAAACAATGGTTATTCTTTTGAACCCAATACCAAACCTACGAGGTTAGCAGCCTTTGCAAGCTTTGCACATTAGGCAAGCCAGCATTCTAGCAAACATTTTTCACATGAAGTAAAGAGTTAGGTCGTCATCTAAATCAGAAAATAGAAGTTGCCACATAAAATTTCTTGGTGTAAATAAGGTTTAAACTCCATGTACCTCAGCAATATGATCTGGAATGGATCCATCTTCAGTCATCGCCAAAAGCCTAAGTATTGAAGGTGCGGCTCCAAACTCTGCCTGGACACCTCTGTCGGTCTACAATAAAAATAGGAGTGAGTCGCCAGAAACAACGATGTTAAGATAACACAACATACAGCTGACTGTTGCTTGGGTAAAATTGATTTCTTTGCCGAAAGTGTTAACACGAGGTTATTGTAAAGTAATTGCCTATGAGAGAACACAATAATGACATTGCCGTTGACCAGTGCAACAAAAAGACTCTTTTTAATGAAAAAAGACGATTCCAAATACTAGAATACCGTACTCTAGTATTTGGAATGGACCACCATTCTCGTAATCTATCAAGAGGTCGCTAAGAGAGAGAGAGGGGGGGAAAAAGACAGTTGGAAAATTACGAATTTATATATTAGCTAATAAGCAACTGGATCGGCTTCCACTTAAATGCATGCTTAAGTATAAGGACGCAACGATAGTGTTATAAGTGTTTGAGGGGCTTGGCCCCAAAATACCTTTGCGATAAATTTACTTACAGATCAAACGTAAATGCACGTAATACAAGAAATAAGAACGTCCTAAACATTCCTTTGTGTAACTCCACTGCAGGCCAGCGAAGTTTCGTGTACAGAGCCGCAACTCTTTGGAATTCTTTGCCAAAAGGTGTTAGACACCCCTTGACAATTTACATTAAGGTTTTTAGAGTTTAGATTTAGATTTACATTTTAGAATTTCACGTGTTTGCAATTAAGCCCTAAAACGCCCAATGGGAGGGAGGTCTCAATGAATTATTATTATTATTATTATTATTATTATTATTATTATTATTATTATTATTATTATTATTATTATTATTATTATTATTATTATTATTATTATTATTAATCGTTTAAACGTGAGCGCAAAGACCTCAACAAAACTCTATGATCCAAAGTTTATCAATCAGTCTTAAGTGGTTTAATTTTTAACAAAGAAAGGTAGGTCTACGTTTCAAGGTGGAATAACGTGTATTTTTTCCTGTTGACCAGCACTAGTTTGTATTCAATTACCTGTTCAAAATATTCACCCAGTCTGTTGAGATCTACACGGGGTGTGTCCATACCGGAAGAAACGAGACTTTCCAGATCACATGACCCAAGAACACTTTCGACTTCGGAAACCGTTAGACCAAGTTCTTTAATGAGTAGAAGTCGAACCTAGATTGAAAGTTTCATTGTATTAGTTTACTTTTAGCAACTGTTCATATTCAGTTTTATATTTATGTGGTTACGTAAAAGTGTACATTCGTGTAACTTTTCTTGGTGAAAGCTCTCATTAGCGTTTTCCGGAACAGAAAAAAGATAAAAAGACATCAGTGGAGCTTATCTTCAAGTGGTCGACTCATATTGCTATGCGCGAGCAAACTGGTCTGTCTGGTACACAAACACACTATGGCCTGCGTTAATCAAGTGATTGAAATGTTTTGTCTACCACTAACATACAGTGTTATGGGCGAGCGAAGTCGTTGCGATGGAAACACGAGTCACGAGTCAGGTTTGCTATCTTGATAACTTCGAGTAGGGAATTTGATAAGGCTAGCTTAAATTTAAAACCTATTTTTATCAGACACCTACTCCTAACAAAGGCTTTGGAAAAGGATGATGATCCAACATAATAGACCTTTTCACCGATACGGCGGCCATTTTGATTTCTGTTGTTTCGAAAGACATTATGGGATGCCCAGGGGGCAAATTAATATGTATTTGTCCCCGGGCATCCCATAATGTCTTTCGAAACAATAGAAATCAAAATGGCCGCCGTATCGGTAAAAAGGTCTATTCTTTTTACACACCCTTAAAAGAGAAACCTCATGACATGTTACTCCTTCCTGTTTAATATGTTATTCTTTAGTCTGTAAAATAATTCTAGGCCAAATTGTGATATCCTACAGGACGTGTCTCGTTAAATTTTATGTACTTATTGACGGAGTGGGAGGGCCGGACGGGAAAATATCATATTTCCTGTCCGGCCCGACCTAACCTCAGTCAATAAGCATTTTATTATATGGGCTCTTTACACTATTCATGAGCACTCACGATATGAAGTTTGGACAAAATAAGTGACTGAACAAAAAATTTGCACAGAAAATTTATCTCTATGTGTGTTGTTTGCATTGTTTATCTGGCTGTAAAGAATTTGGATGTTTAAAAGCGACGAAATCCTATAAAAACGCATCGCACGGAGCAGATTGTATTCCTACCTGGGCCACACGGCTTTTTCCGGCCCTGCTCGCGCTAATGCGTACGGCCCTCGTTCGGGGAGGTTTCCAATAGTTCAAGTTTAAAAGGAAAGCGCGCGCGGGGCCGAACGGGTTCAGTACGTAATAAAAGCACTTACTACATTTATCGAACAATAATGCCAAGCTATTAATGTTTAGAAGAGATGAAGAGTTTATCGCGGACAGTTATTCTTTATTCCTTAACAAGTGAGGTTGAAGCAAGAGTACAATTCGCCGTGACGCTGGCATCACATTATGTGCATTTGGGTTCTAGATTTTATCCCTCGATCTGTATGCTTTTAAACTTCTCCAATGTTCAAAACTTTGAGACCAAAACACCATGCTAACGAACCAAAACAGGCAAAGCTGTCCATGCAAAGAGCCTTATTCCTTATTCCTTCTCTACCTCCGCGTCCCCATGAACACAATATCAAGTTGCTTTCTTCAAAGTTGTCTTAAGAGCACTTTCGATGTTAAAGCTCACCTTTCCAAGTTGCTCGGAGGGATCCATCTCAGACCAGTTCTCTCTCACGTTTTTCTGCAATTTAAAGATAACCCATGCAGCGCAACCGTTTAAGGAGCGTCTATCCTCAATTAGTATCACCCAACTAGTGGACTAATGCAAATCCTGCATTTTGATTGGCTACGCTACTAGGGGACTATTATTAATAGTCCTCGAGTAGCGAAAAGCGTGACGCTTTCTTTCGTTTTATTCCCAAATAAATATTTCTTCAACTTGCATTTGCTAACTTTATTATTGCCTTTTCTGTCCGATTAGTTGGGTGATACTAAAACAATTAGACCATTCGCCCTCAAGGGCTACGGGTCTTATTGTTAAATAATCAGTGAGGAAAAATCGATGACAGCACATCGCTCGATAAACATAAAACAACGTATGTAGGCAAGAATGTTGGAAAACGTTACACTACTTCATCAAATGCACACGAACATAACCCAGTGCTCTGAACGAGAGAAAAACATCACTTTCCGATTACTGACTAGTTCGTACCCGAAGTTACAATCCCGGCCAAAAATAATGGAACAATTTACTAAATTTATCTCAAACTCTTTCTCTGCCCCCTCCCACCCCCCCCCCCCCCCCTCGCAATGTTGTTACGCTGCTGTGTTTATGTACAGTCCGAAGGATCCCGCTTACTATCAACATTGCGAGGGGGAGGGGAGGGGGGGTCCACAAATGACAATGAGAACCTGAATAAGGTTATGGAAACTGCTTATAGATGTGTACAATAAAAATGTACGCTGTCTAAGCCATTTTGTGTTCTGCCCGGTAAATTTTTGGCCAGGGTTGTAGATTCGGAATCACCGAAGGCATATCCAAGGAAGCGCACGCAAATACAGTTTCCTGACCAATAATCCACACCGTTCCCTTTCGCAATAGTGGGAATCGCAAACCGTACCTTTTCCATCTGAAACAGGTCAATTCTTTCCTTTAGCGTCATGTTGGCTTCATTCAATTCGCCAATTTTCTTTGAAAGGACAAAAAAAAAAGACATGATCAAGGTAACCTTTGGTATTCATCGGGTTGGTAAGAAGAATGTCCCCACAACGGGTGTACCTTCTTACAACTTCAAAATTTAACTTTGCACTATCGTAAGTCATTCTAGCCTGCCAACGCAGACGCTATTTTTCGGGGGAGAGAAATGACCGCCGGAAATACGTCTGAGTTCGCTGGCTAAAGTCTTTCGCGATAATATTTCAGGTCGCTCACGTCGTAAAATGTGGGCGCATTTACCTAAAAATAATTGGTACGAGCGTTTTAGAGTAAAAGTATGGAATAAAAGGCTCACATTTGTATGCTAGCGTCGTCGTTAAAACCTCAAATTTAGTGATTTCACGTCGTTGTTATGCAAAGTACCACAAAAATATGAGATAAAACGCGTTGCCGCACGCGCAGAACGATTATTTTTCCTCTTTTAACCAATTGTGTTATTGTTTTGTGGCGTTATCGTTACCGTAGCTGTCGTTTTACTTAAGTTCGCGACACACTAGGCGACACCTCATCACGCTGCGACACGTCGCGGGGAAAAGTCGCCGCAACAATTCGCCTCGTGTCACACGGTTAATTTTTTGAAAATCAATGTCGTCTCGATCAGTTGCATGAATTCACACCAGTTTGAATTCGTACGACTTATTGCAGCGACAAAATTAGCGAAAGCAGCGTTGTTGCACCGTGTGCACACTTCCGGCAACAAGTCGCTGCGACAAAATATAAATGAACCAATGAGAGAGCATCATATGTTCCGCCATATTGAATTAGAAAACTAGTTCACATTCGTTCTCATACGAGACCACTGCGTGTGCACAGGCGTCGAACAGGCGTCGTGTCGTTGCAAGTAGGGACCATAAGATCTACGACGGTGACGTCGATGACAACGCCACAAAACAATGAATATCATTGATTAAAAGAGCGTAAATAATCGTGCTGCACGTGCAGCACGGATTTTAGCAAGTATCTTCGCGGTCCTCTGCATAACGACGACGTGAAATCACCAAATTTGAGGTTTTGACGACAACGTAAGCATGCAACAGAGAATCTTTCATTCTCTGTTTTCACTCTGAAACCGCTCGTTTTAGGACGTGAACGAGACTGAGATAGAGCCAAGTTATATTTTGAGGTGACGTTTTCGTCGACCGTTGCCGTCGTAGATCTTAAATTCCCTATTCTCTATTGTCACTCTGAAATCACTCGTACCGATTTATTTTTAGGATACTTCGCCCGCATTGTTCAACTTGAACGAGAGGGAATAATCGCGAAAGAATTATACTAGGGCGAAGCTATATTTTAAGGTGACGCTTTCGTCGAAGAGTCGCCGTCGTAGATCTTAAGGTGCGTAACAGTACACACGGAGCGACGTATTGAAGAGACCTGTCGCTGCGACTTGTCGCCTAGTGCGTATCGGCCTTAAACTCATATTGAAAGCAGTGAAAAACAAACAGGCGTTCATTAAACCTCGCATGTGAATGAAAGGCGTAATAAGGACACAGGAAATTAGAGATTGGTCCATTGAGAGTTCGTATATGTCTTGTTTCTTCAAAAGGGTTCAAGAAAGAAAATTTTGTTAAATTAGTAAGGATTCATAAGAAGTACATTGAACCGGAACTTGTTATGTCGTTGTGATGTCATGTTATCACGTCAATTTAAATACGGCGTGTCTGGCAAATGGGTATTCAGCATTGTGTATTCAATGTCCAGCATCTATACATATTGGTAGTTTCGAGTTCACTTAGAGTTTTCAAGTATTGCTATCATATAGTTTCAAAGAGTCTCAGAGTATAAGTTAGGCAAGTATTCTTGGGTCGTCATTCGACATGGGATAGTCGAAGGTACCACACTCTCATACTGCACGATACCGCGACGTACCTTTTTTCCACTTACCTTTTCTGCTTCCCTCAGCTGCTCTATCTTTGATTGCAAAAGGTCGAGTTCCTCCCTGGGAAAGTCCACCTCGTACTAAAACAACAAGATAGGAGCGGTTTTCAAAAGAGTGTTAAAAGTAATTTCGCGCTTGTTTTACGGCACGACAAAGAGCTGGTCAGAGAAAGAGAGAAAACCACTCGTGCTTGTTCTAGGCGGTTGAATTTAAGGTTGCATAAGAGTCGAACTTAATCTTCGGAGAATTAGTTTGAGGAACAACCATGGGTTGGCTACGGTGACGGCAAAGCCAACCAATAACTCTTTTTTTTTCTTTTCCGCTTCCATGTCGTCAAAAAAGCTAACATTCCGGACAAGGAAGTGGACGAGGGAAAAATCGAGTGTTGCTGTTGAGTCGTCAAAAGTCTATTTTCAAGTTGCTGTTCCCTTCTGTCTTCCCTGCTTTCTTTTTAAAAAAATCTTGGAGCAAAACGTTTTGCGTATTTTCATGCTAATCAAACTCCTTTCCATTTGAAAGTAAAAATGTTTAACGGTGTAATTGAAAATTCGTACAGAGATATCATATGTATTTAAACATGTTCAGAACGAATTAAAACGCGCCGGCTTGGAAATTGGAAAGTGTTCAAAGAACCTGAGCTAAGACGGAACAGAATAAAATTGAATACTTACTGAAGTCTCTTCAAAGTCCCGGAGTTTGTCTCTTAGCAAGGCATTTTCTTCTTCAAGTTCTTGCGTTTTCTATGACAGGAAACAATCTTCAGAACAAAACTACTTTGTTTAAAGTGACATCATCTTCTTCCGGTTACGTACACTCTTCGTATCGTTCTAAATCCGCCAGATACTTTGGCAACTATAATTACACCAATCTTAGAAAATTCAGTTTCTTAAGAAATGGTTTTATACGAGAAAAACAGACTGACCGCCACAAAAGTC
>NC_090874.1:21982424-21999924 GCF_036669935.1 Montipora foliosa | reverse complement strand
GTCTGGACTCGTAGCTTAAGCTCTCTACTTTTAACTTGAACACTGTCAGTGAATCGCTACCTTGTGTTTCGTTAGCTCAGTTTTTGATTCACCTGATTTTAAAACGTTCTGTCTTTGCTTTACTTTGGACTTTATAAACAAAAAAAGGCAAATTAATTATGATGGTTAGTCTTACCGAAGATTCTTCCAGCATCTTCAATACTTTTTCCTTCAACATTTCGTTTTCATTCCTTAATTCTTCCATTCTCTGGCAAAAAGAAGATAGATTGGAAAGCGAACATGATTTATCAAGGGCGCAAAAAAAGTCTTAAATTATTACCGCCACACTACAGGGGCCGTGAATGTTATCCAACTGGGATACAAATCTTCCTCTTCCGAGAATTTAGCTCCATATTATGCAGATACGATTTTGTTTGAAAAGTGACCCACTGATCACGTGACTAGCTTTCGTTGCAACACGTGCACATTCTTTGAAGAGAGAGTCTGAGGCGACAGAATTTATGATCACAGAACCTGGGAATACAAACCCGCACACTTTTGGCCTTGTCAAAGTGTTCTCGCAAGGTCGTCCTTACGCATGCCAAAGTCAAGTGTGTTTTAACCGGTCTAAAGGTACCTCAGTATTAACTCATTTGATGCAAGCGGTTTCGATGATTATACAATCTTCTGTTTGACAGGCTCTTAGAGACTGCCATAACATTACATACCTCGGGGTCAACCATAATTTCCACCTGTTTCCTCAGCGAACAGTTTTCATTGAAGAGGTCTTCCACTTTCTAAAAACATAAGTCATAAAAAGAAAGGAGATTAAAAGGTCACACTGCAACCGGGTTGGCAATCAACCTGACATGATTGGATGCGACTCTGGTTTGAAAAATAATCGTAATTCGTAGGTTACAGTCCTTATTCTTTAATCCAGAGCGGCATCAAAGCATGTCTGGTTACCAACCTCCTACGGACATTTAGTATGCCTTTATGCCGCTACACGGTCACCTTACCCTTTTAAGGCTCTTGTTACAAGTAAAGTTTGGCTGACTCACCGCAGATTCTTCATACATCTCCTGCAATTTTTCTCTGAGTGTTTCATTTTGGGCTTCAAGTTCTTTTACTCGCTGAAACAACAGAACAGACGGAGCGGTCTTTTCCCCTGCGACAGCCTTATACAAGAAAGTGATGTGCCACATGTTAAATGGCTTTCACGTACACATACTTGAACAGAATGTTACAACTATCACGCGAAAAAGATGAGAGTAGAGATTCGGCAAACACGAATGGGACACAGTACCACGTGACAACTATTTGTCCTTACTTGACAGTTTCAAGTAAAGGAAACAGTTTCACGTTTACCACACGCTTTTACTCCGATGTTTTTAAATTCAAAAGAAACTTACGGTCAGGACCAGTGTTTGTGATGCTGAAAGATATACAAACTCTTATACAAAAACAAAGCCTTCCAACAATTCAAAAGTCTCTGCCAAAGCCAACCGAAGCGAAGAAGAAAATGCATGACTTTTGAAGTTGAGCCTTTTAGGTTATTTACCAAACTGTTTTAATGAACCGTGCAACAGAGAGCATACCGTCCCAAGTGTTGATGAAAACACACAATATTTCAATAACAAAGACAACATCTAACATTAAATAACAAATGTAACATGTGGTTCGTATTGCGGAGATTTTTCTTGACAAGAAAATGCCTTGATTGAAAAGAGGAACAAACCTCAGCTTCAACCGTAGTTCCCATCTGTTCCTTCAACCGTGAGTTTTCCTTCAGAAGGTCTTCAATATTCTGAAACAGAAACATAGCGGAGGCGATGTTAGTTCTATGCTTGTTATGCTTTTCACAGTTGTGGAATCTTGTCAGTAACAGTAATATTATTAATATTTATCACCATCATAATCATAATCATAACGACAGTCACTTAATCAAAGTCCTCAGCGTAAATTGCAGAGCACCACGTTGAACTACTTAAATCCAATCAAATTCAAATTAAGAGGGCAAAAGCTGGGCAGCTTCTGCAGGTACCGGAGCAGAAATTACGTAAAACAAAAGAAACAAAAGACAGACAACAAAACAACTCCCCATTGATGAAGTCCGATTGCTTTCACCTCTGCACAAACCCTGCTTCCTCATGTTCAATACCAGGAAAGGACTTGGAATAGAGTCCTTTGAATCGAAAAAGTAACCGATCACCCGAAAAGGATCTAAAGATTGGAACGTTCACAAAATTCCTCTTTCTTTAGACGAAATGACAAAGTACATATCAATGGGCCATTTTCGAGTTGCTGTTTGCCTCGGTTTCGAAGTGAGTCTTGGTGCTCAACTATTGTAAGGCAAATGAGTTTGATTTGCATAAGAATACGCAACTCATTTCCATTTGAATGGTTGTGCACCAGGACTCGATTTGAAACTGAGGCATGCAGCAACTCGGAAATGGGCTATTCAATTCAATTCTTTATTCACACTATTCAAAGCACTTACACACAATTTATATTACAAATAATAATAAAAAAAGAAAAGAAGAATGATATTAGGCCATATTATAGACAGCTGATAGGTGTGCGGTGTCCCAAGGAGCAAAGCTTTCTAGTTGGACACCGCCATCTGAAAATCTGCAATTTCATTCTGAACTCTATTCTTTGTGCAGGCAGTCCAGTCCTTTTGAAAGCTAAGGTTAATGGTTGGATCTCTCCGAGTTAGTCACGGGTGGGTAATAAGCGACCGTATATGTTTATACAAAACTAAAAAATTAAGCATGAATAATATCTGAAATGACAACATGTCTCGTGCTACTCACAGTGGACATTTCGAGGACACGGATTTGGTTTTCTTCCTCAACTTCTTTCGCTCTCTGAAACGATAAGGCTTCCAAAGTTATCAATCACATCGCGTCTAGTTCCTTTTTATAACACGCCTTTAACGTTCAATAACGGTGTTTATTAATAGGCGTCTTCAAAAACATTCGAGTCCTTGTAAGTGAGTTAAAGAGCTTAAGCACGTGCGTTTTTCAGACGCAGACGACAACCGGAAGAGAACATTTCGCGTGCCAGGACAGTGCGTGGTGTCTCCCAGATCTTTTATACTAATCATCTATAATGGAGAAAAGGTACTTCGCAATGTAAAGGTGGTTGTGTGAAGACGACTTAAAAAAGGAAAACAGCTCACGCTCGGTTAATTGCCGCCCGCGTCTCAAAAACGCACGTGCTTAAACTCCCTATTGTAGATGTGTTTGGAGATGGCCTCATATCTAAAGGCCTTAAGATAGTTACCCTATACTTCACAGCCCACTCGTCTACAGGCAATGAGAACGAAAAATGAGTTTACCTCTTTCTCAGCTGAAAGAGATTGAACTTGTTGCCTTAAAGAGTCATTTTCCCTTTCGAGGTCTTCAGTATTCTGAACGAAAAAAAGAAGAAAGAAGCCACAGAAGTATATAAAAAAAGTTCCAGCTATCTATTAGAAAAGTACCCTGCCAGGTTAGCATAGAAGTTGCTTCTCCTAATGGGTGAGGTTGATTTAAATCAAGTACTGAAGACGTTACATAGCAACGACTTGAACCGGATTACGATGATTAGTGGTTTTACTTAAAACGTGGCCGTGTGTTTTCAAAAGCTCGCTAATCTCGGGTTAGTTTTATTAAAGCTATTTATCCAATCCAAGGGCCCTGCATGCCGGATTGCAAATCGGCCATGCTTTTCCACACAGTTGGAGGAAGAGCGACAGTTTTACACACAAGGGGATGGACCAAGGGCTCATATCGTAGATTCCACAAGGACTCTGACTTTCTCTCTTAGTTCTTCATTCTCCTTCTCAACAGCCTTGACATCCTGATCACTGACCTAAGCAAAAAAAGACCGAAAACCCTAAAAATGTGTGGAACGCAGAGACCAGGGATTCCAACCCTCCCGATTACGATTTGGTTTTCTTCCTCTACTTCTTTCGCTAGCTGAAACGAAAAAGCTTCCAAAATTATCTATCGTATCTTGTCTAGTTCCCTTTCATAACCCGCCTCTAATGTTAAATGACGGTGTTTGTTGATAGACGTCTTCAAACACACTCGCGGGACGCCAGTGTGTCCCTGGAGATGTCCTCGTATCAAAGGCCTTCAAACGGGTCACTCTATACTTCATTACCCAAGGCAAAAAATGAAAAATGAGTTTACCTCTTGCTCAGCTGAAAGAGCTTGAAGTTGTCGCCTTAAGGAGTCATTTTCCCTTTCGAGGTCTTCAGTATTCTGAACGAGAAAATAAGAAAGAAGCCACAGAAGTAAATTAAAAGTTCCAGCCAGGTTAGCAAAGAAGTTGCGTCTACTAATGGGCGAGGTTGATTTTAATTATGTGAGACGTTACATAGCAACGACTTGAACAGGATTACGCTGATTAGTGGTTTTACTTAAACATGGGTTTGTTCTAAAGGGCTCGTAAATGAGGTACGAAGATGTTCTAGCCATTGCTCTGACAGTGCCAAGATATTTCTTTTTCTTAAAGTTAAAATTTCTAACCGAAAAAACAGTTTTCTAATGTTAGCCTCGTTTCACGCGACATATATATCACGTGACGTCCATAAATATATATATATATATATATATGTTTTCTCACGAAGACACGTAAAATATGTCATTGCTCTGAATCGTGGAAATTAAAATTTCGACCACAAAAAACAATTGTCACATATCAGCCTCGTTTTCATGTTGAATGAAATGAAGAGAATATGGTCACGCCCCCTTATCCTCTGAAAAAGGAGTTTCGCCGCTGGACCTACATCAGAAAATGTTCAGTACTTAATAAGTGTATTATCCTGTCAAGTTACATGCTTCTATCACAAAGTGAACGATTTTTGGTGTAACAGCTGGACTATTAGTTTTATTAAAGCTTTTTATCCAATCCAACGGCCAATTACATACTTTAGCTGCGATGATGAATAATTAACATAACCATTGGTCCTATAATCTCTCTCACAAATGTAGCCGACTAGGCGTGATATCGCATGAATGAGGCCATGTTGGCAAAAACAAACCATAAGTCAATAGGGAATTTTCCAAGTGTTGGTCATACAGACAAATATACAGCTTTAATGGTAATAGGGAGGTTTGGATCCTGTAATGCCGGATTGCAGGTCGGCCATGCTTTTCCACATGGTTGGGGGAAGAGCGACAGTTTTACACACAAGGGGTCGGATCAAGCGCTTATACCATAGATTCCTCGAGGGTTCTGATTTTCTCTCGTAGTTCTTCATTCTCTTTCTCAACAGCTTTGACATCCTTATCAGTGACCTAAGAAACATAAAATAACAATACCGTGAATAGGCAGAATGCAAAGAAAGTGGTCGTAACCTGCATGACGCGTGCAAGTATGATGTTAAGGTCGCTGGATTCACAGCAATGGACACAAATTCAGAATCGAAATAATGTGGATTGGTCTGTGCAGAATTATCAGAAAATCACCCACAGCGCTTGCAAATACTGCTTACCACTACTTCCTCGAGCATTTTGATTTTCTCTATGAGCAAACCATTTTCCTCTTCCAACTCTTCTAATGTCTGTCAAATACACACAAAATAAAGTTCACAAATGCGGAAGAAAGGAACTACCTTCATTTAAAACTAAGTTGAAAGGATCTTAAGGTTTTAAGACAGAAGTGATCAAGAATTCACTCCCCCCGCCATCTCCTCCTCGAGTTCTCCGCTATTCTGCAAGGCAAGAATATTCCACAACCAAATATTAACTCTTGTAGTCTTAAGTTTTTACCAACAAGTAACAACAACAAAATCAACAATCCGCGATATCGATTAATTCCTGCTGAGATGAAGCGTACGTAAGTACCTAATATATGTTTTTAAGGAGATAAGGGTAACTGGAAACCATGCGAGTTGTCGTCAAATAGGCCTGCGTGCCATAGACTACCTTCCAGAAAAGGTTTCACTTGGGTTGAAGGCAGGGTTGACCCTATGTTCTTTACATCACATCAACAATCAATATAGTCACCCTCATCATCACCAATATCATCCCCAACATCATTAACACCATTACGAACATTATAACCAACGTCATCAACATTGCCACTTTCACTGTAACCGCCCTGACATTTCCATCACCATCAACGCGACTGCTAGCAATCCCCTGAATGTCAGTCGAGCCGCACGCTTTTTGAGTCAATCGTAATTTGTCATGCAATCGAGAGAAATGGACGAGTGACTCTCGATTGCGTGACAAACGCACGATTGAGTGACGATTGACTCAAAAACCTCGCGGTTCTACTGACATGAAAGAAACTGGTACCAAGTCACGTGAACCACTACATTACCGTGAAAACACAATTGAACTTCAATTCTCTTTTCTGCACAAGAAAATTAAAAATTCGGACAAAAGCAAAGACCGCGCAACGCGGTCAAATGCTAAGAACCATGAGAGACTTACTTGTGTGTTTTCCAATAACTGAATCTGTCTTTTCAAAACTTCATTTTCGTCTTCCAGCTCTTTTAATTTCTGAAAAATGTACGAAACACGCTATGACGACAAGTTTATCGTGGTTCCCGTGTGACAATGCTTTCGAAAAACAAAGCTCTTTGAGTTTTAGTTAACTGGGTTTTCTGGGATGGCAGAAAATTTAAATTTGAAAAGGAAAACGCCAGGTCAAACCGCCCGGCCAAGTAATGGAAGTCATGACCACAATGAAAAGTCATTTGGTCGCTTGAAACAAGAATGTGGCGAGCAACACGCGTTTTTCCTTTCGCGTCGTCCCAAACCCACGAAGGAGAAACAAAATTTTGTCCAATGACAGTTAAAACAAGTCCGCTACGAAGCAAAAACGGAATGATAATCTCTTTATTACGACTTTCCATACTTCACATTTCAATTCCACGAAGTCTAGTTTCCCATATTCCTTAACTTTTCAAATATTTCCATTCATATATCGCGAGAGAAAAAGGAAAAATACTGGATTTCGCATTCATCACTAAAAATAAAACAGGGGAGAATAAATTTGAAAATAATTGTAAGCAATGAAGCTTAACCTTAGCGTCCACTGTCACTCCACTATCATCTGTCTCCAGCGTTTCTTTCAGTGTTTCCAGATTCAGCATCTCAGAATCTTGTCTTTCCATTAAAAACCGGTCAAACTTGTTAACAGCACTGCTATCCTGTGGCATATCTATTAACACGTCTCTTTCCTCCGATTCTTCTTCCTCTTCACCTTCATCAAGGTTTTCTTGCAAATTCTGCAAATGCAGCATTTCCGAGTCCTTTCTCTCTTGAAGAAACCGGTCAAACCGGTTTATAGCAGTGTGACGCCGTGGCATGTCCGTTAATACGTCGCTGTTCTCTGCTTCAGAAGGAGGTACAATCGGGCCGTCTGTTTGCTTCAATGCAGAATCGCTGTCGTCACGAGAAGTAAATAGTGGTCCCGACCCGTCTTCTGAAGACGCAAAAGTGAGAGTTTACCTTCAACGGTGTACACGTTATGAAAAACAGTTAAGGGACTATAACAAGCCAGTTTATGAAGTTTTCAAAATAAAAATGGGTAGAAATCAAAGGTAAGTCACGAAGTGAGTTTTTTACCGACTTGTTGGCTCAGTTTGCAAAGCATCAAACCTAAAAGCAAGGGGTCGAACAATGCAGAGTGTACAAAATGGATCGACCTATTAATCACATGGTATGAGTACGATAAATTGCGCGCGCTTTAGTGTTAGAAAGCTCTAACAAGCGTTATATATACGCAAACACTGAGTGAGATATTTACAGGGGCCTTAAACAAAAAAAAGCACTATAATGGGGAAGATATCTGTTTACAAACATTGCTTTTGTTATTCAAATTTGCCATCCACGGGAACAAAAGAACTTTTGTTTCGACAGCGAATGGGGCTCTGGTTGGCACATTGATGACAATGAATGACGTCAACGATATCTTCCCTACAAGAGTTGCTCGAATTCATCCATGCACAACCGATAAAATCCAAGGGAATATATAAATACTTGTACTCTCCAATATCGGAAACACAGTACCCACACTTGAAAAAACAGGCTTATAACTATATTAGTGGACTGATGACAAAAGGCAAACAAACTACATAAAAGCATGCCCTAGTTCGTTTACTTGCCTCTAATGTCAATGGCTTCAGGCAGGAACGTACCCGCATCATCTTGAGTCATACGATCATCTACCGAAGACAGAGGCACGTTGCCTTCGTTCGCGTCCTTCTGATGCTCTGCCAACACACCCACGACATCAATAAGCTCGCATTGAATACTAACGTCTACATAAAAAGTACCATCTTTCTCCCCTGTCCATGATTCACGACCTGATTTGTCCAAGTCTTCCTCTTGAAATTGGCTATCTGAGGTATGCTCAGAGAGGTACTTCGAGTCGCTAAGCGTATTAGGCAAAGGGCTTTTTTCAATTTCACATTCTGATGGCAATTCTCTATCTTGAAGTTGGTCCGTAGGGACGGCATGTACGACATCGCTTTGCCGTACTACAAGATGAATGGGATTGAAGCCTGTTGAGGCAATTAAATGGGCAAGTTAGAGGGTTTAACAAAGCCTCAGTTAAAACAGTTAAATCTGAGCACGAACAATGTAGACGATTACTGGCCATTTCCAAGAAGGATCAGAAGATACATTCAAACGCACCTAGCCTCAAAATCTTTCCTTCCGCAAAATTTATTTCTGAACACCACAAAACAGTTTGCCTTTATTGTGGGGACTCGGATTTTATTTTAAGGAGCCCAAAAGACGTTCAAAAAAAAGCACGGCAGTTATTTGTCCCACCGCGGAAAAGCTAATGGGAAGTACTGACCCTGTTTTTCGAATGACATCCCAAACTTTGCCGCAACCAATTTATGAAAGAACTTAAGCATCAAAGACATATGAGGAATAGAGCGGTTTTCAATTGAGTGTCAAAAGTAATTAGTGAATTGCTTTGGTTTATGATTACTTCACTCAGTGATTGGTTCAAAGTTCAACCAATCTGAAGTGAAACCAATACCAATCGTGGCTCCGCGTTCACATCTTCCCGCGCTTTGTGACGGCTACGTGTAATTCGAGTTTTGATTGGTTTACTGGATTGTCTCCGTCCTTTTTGATTGGCCAAACTAATTACTTTGGTTTTGGTTTTACGACACTCGATTAAAACTCGCTCTAAATCCATGCCTGTCACAGGCAATGCGTCAAATCACGTGAGTAAAATGACTGCTGGTTGGTCTACGTTTTCAGTACAGCCACGAAAAGCGACATTTCGAGGAAAATGACAATATTTAATTTGTACTTGACTGAAGGTAAGAAAAAATGTCTTATCGCACCCGGCCGACGAAACATATTTGAGATTAGGTGCATTCCTAAGTTCCCTTTTCGAGTTTCATGCAGAAAAGAACTTCCTGAGAACAGAGGCTCTGCAAAACTTGCAATATACAACTGCTGCTTTATACATTCCAGTTACATTTCAAAATATAATTTAGATGATTATAGCCTCATTAATTCACCATATTATCAAAAAAAAAATCATATTTATTTCGGTTACCAAGCGGAGCAAGCACAGAGTGTTATTGTTATTTCGTTACAGTGTTGCGTTTTTAGTAAAAGCAAAGACAACAAAATCACGAGTTCAAAAATCAACTTTAAGTCATGCGTTTATGAGAAACAAATGTTACTCAAATTAGACTTCATTGCTTGATTTTGTACCATGGATTTTAAAGAAGGTTACAGCTTAAGTTAAGAAGTTCAAGTTAATTTGTTACAGTTATCAATTTCAAGTTCTTAGACCACTTACATTATCGTAATAAAGGAATCAATAACTTCTAGTCTAGTGTGAGTTATTAAAGGAAATTTAGAAATAAATACCGTACTAGTATTTTTTTAATTAATGTAGTATTTATCTGTTGTTGTAAAATCGTATCGATAAGGAGATTGTTTTTATCCGTCCATAAGGTACTTTACACTATTTCATTTTTTCCTTCATACTTTCTCACGAATTCACATCTATTTCCCCAGTTTAACTTCATACATAAGTCGATTTTGCGTCACAAAACGTTGTCTAAGTACAACAGTTAAAAAGTCTTAAGTCAGTTGACGATTTTACATTTCTAATCAGAACTTATCTCACGTGTGACTTAGATGCATTATTTTTTTACAGAAAATTAATACGTATAACAATTTATCTGCTTCATGAAAAGTTGAAAGTTTCTACATGTATTTTACCTACATGTTTCATACATGCGTTATGGTATTTACCAGTATTATACAACGAAGTCATATTTTTTTGTGGGTTTACACATGATACCTCTGTTCCTTTCCACTGAACCAAGACAAGTTCTAAGAATAAATCTGGTGCAAGGTATGCACGAGCGAGATGCATAAAACGGAAGACAAACCTAAGTCGGGTCTTCTCATGTTCAAAGCAGTCACAAACCATGCTGGGATGTCTTCGGCGTGCTCCTCTGCCTCTCTGTTTAGCTCTTGAATTAAGGAAGAAAAATTTTCCAAATCACATTGAGTACCACTTTCAGAGGTCACCGTAGTATTCAAGCCCTCCTCGTCGAGCTGCGACTCAGATATTTCAAGGCATTCCAAGTCGGATATTTTCAATTCCGTCATACAAGCATTGTCTTGCCTCTCGTAACTCTGAGCATTGGACTCAGAGATAACTTCACTACTATCTCTTTCAGCTGGTAAAAGACTTTCCAGGTCGGACAAAGTGATCTCTGTCATGACACCGATGTCTTGTCTTTGTATGTATTCCCCTTCGTCATCTTCGTCTAAAACGAACTCAGGTTCCTCCAAAACCGGAAGATATTCCAACTGTGACTGCAAGCAATCTAGCGTTTCAACTTCAAAATCCTCCTTCACGGAAGAAGAAGCTTTAATATCTCGAGAAGAAACAACTTGATCTTCAAGATCTCTAATGTCGGCAATCGTCAGCTCTGTCATTACCTCTGTTTCCCTTCTACTGATAACTTCCTCGTCCTCATCATCCAAGACGAACTCTGGCTCATCTAAAATCGGTAGATATTCCAGCTCTGACTGTAAAGACGCAAGTGTTTGAGGCTGAAAATTGTCATTCAAAATTCCTTGAAAAGAGCGTGCAGTCTGCACCTCCGTAGCACCATGCACTTGGTCTTCAAGATCTCGTATGTCTGAAATGGTAAGCTCCGTTTCGGTACTCTTATTACTTTTCTCAAGGTTCGCGTTGTTATTTCGGTTGTCATCACGGTAGACATCTCCCAGTAACTCAAGGTAGTCAATATCAGAGCTGACCAGATCGGTTATTACCTCCTTGTCATCTTTAGGTACCAGTAAAGCTGCCAGGCCACCAACATCCCCACTCATCGTCTTCAAAAGATTCTCGGCCTCCTCAAGGTATTCTATATCAGGTATCGTTAGATCAGTCATAACTCCTGCATTATCTCGACAGGCGCTTTCTGTCGGTTTGGTGATGTTCTCCTTGTAAAGGCTTTCAGCTTCTTCCATATGCTGAAGATCGGATTGAGTGAACTCCGTCATGATATTTTTGTCTTGCTTAGATGGTTCAGTGACAACCCAAGTGGAATCTGTCTCCTGCAAATGTTCCTGTTTCAATCGCTCCAATTCTTCCTCCACAAATTCCATGTCAAGTAAAGTCAGCTCCGTAACTGTCTCTGCATCACACGAAAGAGGCACATCTCTTTTCTCACGTTCAAGCTCAAGATCTTTGTACCTACCTTCTGCCTCTATCAAGTATTCGAGATCATCCAGCGCTAGTTCAGTCATCATTTCTTTATTGACGGTTGCCTTTTCTTCCTCCACAATCTTTGCCTTTCGACTTTTTTCCTGAAGATACTCCAAGTCTTCAGCAGTCAGATCTGTCATTACATCTCTCTCCTTTTTGTCCACACAAAGCAAAGTCTTCAGCTCTTCCATCTCCACTACAGTTTCTTTATAGAGAGCTTCTACATCTTCGTAGTACTCCAGAATGTTGACAGTCACGTCCGTCATGGTATTCTTATGATGACGCACATGATCAGTAAATGAAGCCGATCGCGACCTTTTTCTCCAAAAGCTCGGTCTTCTTTCTTTTTCAGAAGCCTTTTCATTGGCCTTGCAACTCTTCTCAAAGTTTTCCAGTCTAGTCTCTAAGCACTGCAGATCCACCACACTCAAATCTGTCATAATTTCTACACTTTCCATCTTTGCATCCGGATCTTCTTCTTTATCAGTGAGACATTCTTCATGAGCTTGTTCAACATCCTCCAAGTACTGGAGATCACAAACAGTCAAATCTGTCATAACCTCGGCATTCTGTTTTTCCACATCAAGGGCCTTCAGTTCTTCTTCTTTATCAATAACACACTCTTCGTGTGCCTGTTCAACCTCCTCCAAGTACTGAAGATCAGAGAGCGTCAACTCTGTAATTACTTCAACATTCTGTTTTTCCACGCCTATAGCCTTCAGCTCTTCTTCTTTATCAATTAGACACTCTTCATGAGCCTGTTCAACCTCCTTCAAGTATTGAAGGTCGGAGACGGTCAAATCTGTCATTACCTCAGCATTTTGTTTTTCCACGACTATGGCCTTCAGCTCTTCTTCTTTATCAATAAGACACTCTTCATGAGCCTGTTCAACCTCCTCCAAGTACTGAAGATCAGAGACAGTCAAGTCTGTCATTACCTCAACACTACTCGTTTGTGGATCAAAATCTACTCCTTTTCCGTGTCTTAAACACTTTTCATGTGCACCACCAACCTCCAAATATTGCAAGTCCATCATAGTGAATTCAGTCATAATTTGTACATCTTCTTTATCTATACTGCTTACTTCAGCTTTAGTTTTTTCTTCTAGGTCAATTAAATACTCCTTTTGAGAGGCTTCTATCTCTTCCAGGTATTTCAGATGTTCAAAAGTCATCTCTGTTGAAACATCTTTGTCTTCCTTTCTAACGGAGTTCATTTCCAAGGTACGACAACATTGGTGAGGTTCCTGGATATCCTCAAGTTCTTCAAGGTCAGGAAGTGTTAATTCTGTGATGGTGGCTATGCTAACCTTCTCTGCTGCCAGAAGGAACTCAGCTTGGCCTAAAATGCCTTCCATATAATCCAATTGGGAAGTCGTAAGGTCGGTTTCGGTACACTTGTTCTCTTTTTGTCCAGCACCGCCAACCTTCTGCCGATGCAGCTCGTCTTCGTCTAGATACTGCATTGCATCCAGGGTAATATCAGTCATGCTCTCTTGCTCCCATTTCTCTACCACAGGCGATGACGGCAATTGATGCGCTGCATTCTCGATGTAAAAATCCTCCAATTCTGCGATCTCGATTCCAGTTAATTCAGTCATGCATTCCCTGGAATCCCTTTCAGCGTGACTTACAAGGGAGTTCGTGTCTGAATCCACTTCACGTAAATGCTCCTTGTACAAGCTTTCCAAATCTGCCAGGTCCTGCATTGCAATGTCGGTTAAACTCTCCTTGTCGTCTTTCTCAACTTCAAACTGAGCGAGCTTGTTCTTCATGTCCTCTAAATTCTGCCTGTAATCAAGATAGGTGTTTTTCAATTGCTCCACTTCTTCCCAGACGTCATCGGTCATGTCGCACTTATCCTTTGTCTGCACCTCACCAGGGAATGTCTCCTGCACCATCTGTGGTAGGCCGATTCTGTTCAGGTCATTCGTTTCATGGGTCATTGTATCGGCATCCTTCATCTCAACATCGAATTTGGCAAAGGAAAGATCCTTTAAGGACATCTCAGTAGTGGTACCTTGCTCAATTCTTTCAACATCAAACTGAGCCAGTCTCCTTTCAAGATCTTCGATATGACACTTATAATCCAAGCATTTTTCTTGTATGGTAGAAATATCGTCATACGACAAGTCTGTGCAACAGTTTTTGTCATCTTTCTCGACGTAAAACTCGGCAACTGTGTTTTCAAGTTCCTCGATATCACGTTCATAACTGTAACACCTATTTTCCAAGTCCGTAATGTCATCCCACCTTAATTCTGTCATAACACAATCATCTTTTCGAATTGGAAGGTCTTCAGGAAATGTGTCCAGCACAATCTCAGGCAAAGCTTCTACAAGTTCTTCATTAACACTGACCATTGGTTCGTTTTCAACGTATTTAAAGTAATTGTTTTCCATTTCAGCAAGTTCTGACAAAGCAAGATCAGTAACAATACCTACGTCAACAGTCTTACATTCCTTTCCTCTCGACTGCAGATCCAACTCGCTATTGATCACCGAATACATCTCTTTGTTCGTTCTTTCAATAAGTTCTTCCCAGATGACGTCTGTCATTATCACTGCATCGTTTCTCGGTCGAACAGAAGTATTTACCATGAGATAACTTTGAGAATTACTTTCTAATTGCTGGAGTTCTTCAAGGTCAAGGTAAGTCATAGTTTCTTTCTCTATTCTAACTACCTCACCTTTCTCTCCATCCGCGAGATCTACCCCTGGAAAATCATCCAGACGGTTTCTGGAATTCTCATCGAATTTTTCCGACTCGGGCCAATCAAGGTCTGTCATGCATTCCTTATCTTCAGTTTCAAGACCAGCGCGTTCACCATATTCGCCCCTGATTTCTTGTGGTCGTCCATTTAAGTACTCGTTGTATATATTTTCCATGCTAATCAAATCCTCCAATACCAACTCGGTTGTACAGCATCTGTCTTCTGTGAGGATGCTTTGATCCTCCGTCCCCAAGTGATCGACTTGTTCAAACTGTTTCTTCTTGTAGAAGCTTTCTATGATGTCAAGTTCGAGCCCCTGCAGGTCTGTGACAGTTTCTTGGTTGCACGTGAACACCGCTGAGTTTCGTGAATCATTCAGGTCCGATCTCAGGGATTCGCTGTTATACTGAAAAAGAAAAAAAAAACAGAATATTCAATAGGCCTTTTCCAATATATTAAAATTCCGCTTGAAAGAGAGGTTTAGAGGACCAAGACAAAGAAAAGTGGATGATATGCAATAGACCACTTTCGATATATTAAAATTCAGTCCTAAACAAAAGGCATCATCTCGAGGCTCTGGGGAATAAATAGAAGGATTTGTATGAGTTAATTCCCCAGAGCCTCGAGATGATGTCTTTTGTTTAGGACTGAATTTTAATATATCGAAAGTGGGCTATTTATTTTTTACATTTATTCCAACGTGTTTCTATTGTTTTTGCCCTCACTGCCTCGCTATCAAGCTGAATATTGATATTTTGCTACTCCAAGCTGGCAAAGTAAACTGGCCACTATGAAATCTTCATAAGTAAGAAAACGAGAATGTAAGTTATAAACATGTAACCGAGAAAGACAAAAAAAAACAGAGAAACATGAATTTTTCATTAAAATAACAACAACAAAAATTCTACATGACTTACACCCAAGTCCAGGTCTCGCACTTTGTCTCTAAGAGCGTGTTCAGTGATTTCCATGTGATGAATTTTCTGATGATTAAAACAGAAACAAATGAAAAAACACCAATTGAAATTTACACCACCATAACAACTTCTGCAAATTATAAAGAAATCACAAAGACAGAAAAAGAACCCTTCAATTTATTGCTCTGATTCGCAGTGTTTCAGCACTTAAAAAATGTCACTGTCTTTACCTCAGCCATGGATTCTAGCATGTCTCTGGCTTGCTTAAGAGCTTTCTGTTGCAATGAAGATAAGACGCTTTCCTAAAAACAAAGGGCGTAAAAAGGTAAATGAACAGAAAGCCATACATTAAATGGGTCACTTGGTATTGATCGGAGATATCTCATCGAGGCCTCGCCTTGATAGCTGTTACTATCACTGCAGAGTCTTAAACAAGCTGATGTTGTGATACAAAAATTATTTTCGTTGAATGCAAGAGTTGCAGTGCAAACTCCTGCTGATGCATTCTCATCACCGAGTATAAAATAATATTTTATCTACGATGAAATGATATATGAAATGGATCATATATCGAACTGCGCATATGAAATCATGTGAAGCTATGATCCTCGCAGTTATGAAAGCAGTTTTTGCAATTGCTTAGAGAAGCCTGGAAAATTCAGGACTTCAACGGGGTTTGAACACCCAACGCCAGTGGCATCATAGCTCAGTTGGTTAGAGCGTCACACCGGTATCGCGAGGTCACGGGTTCAAACCCCGTTGAAGTCCTGAAGTTTTCACGCTTCTCTACGCAATCACAAAATTTGCGTTCAAAACTGCGAGGATCATGGCTTCACGTGATCACTTAATATTTTATCTAGTATACGTTCACTTTTAAGTCCCCGTAATTTCAGTTACAAAGAGGAACATATTTTTCTCCAGCGGGGTTGTTGAAATAAAGAGTCAACAAAGTGCATTGTTATACGTCACAAATAAAATCCAGTTTTCTATTGGACAACGTATCACGTGACGCGCCTCAAAACTGGGACGAACAAAACTCACTAAATCCCTAGGGAAACAACAGCTTAAACCTTGGACTTGCACGTGATCAGGACATGCGTCTTGAAAGAGCAGCAAATTTGTGACCGCGTTCACCGCGATTTTCAATGATATTCGGTTAAATTTGAGTAATTTTCAATTTTTTTTTTTTCAAGTCATGGCCGCGACAAAACGCTTCAAGTACGAAATACGAAGAAATACAGCAACTGATACGCGACAAAAGTTGAAAGTAATTACTGAAGGTAAATGTTACGCATTTGTATTTGAGTTAAACTTGTAAGGATTATCATGACTCGTATTTAGTTCGGTTCATTTTCACCTCGGGGAACAAAACTCACTGTTCCCCTTGGAATCAGTCATTTAGTGCTTATTATTACAGTTGTAGATCTCTCAGATAGTACGTGCGGTATGATTGGCTAACTTAGCGGGCCGTGTTCTTCAGTACGGAATCCTAAATTTGAAATTTCGACGCAACACTTCCTGTGAAGTTTTGTTTGGGTTGTTTATGTGAAATACCGAGGAAGAAATCATAGTTCCCACCATGTAAGACGTTGGCTGTGTTTGCAACACGTAAACAGCTTATTTGCACGTTTGGTTAAGCAACAATACTTCCGATTCGTATCAGGCGAGTAACATACTTAATCAACTTATAGTTAGAAAGGCCATGTTACAAAGTGTCACGCTTTCCTTAACTTTACTACACCACTATGAAAACCACAAGATAGTCTTAGATACCCACTTTACGATCTCCGACTACGAAAACCAAGAGGTACCCAGTAGACTTTGCGCATCTGACGTGACGTCATTCAAAATAGAGCAGAAAATGCAGTTGGTCGACGAAAAATCTCAAAAAAGGCCACTCTTGAAAGCACAGGACACCCAGGATTATGAACTGCGTTCTCCCTCGTCGAACGCCATTAAATTTGTAAAACCGTTTGATCAACTATTTCAAACAGTCCATTAGATTTTCTCGTTTATCAGATTTTTACGCGTGCAAATCATTCGTTGCAGTTGAACGTTTCGCTTTACGTCAACTACAGTCGAAGCTCTCGTAAGGGACCACCCTGGGAATCGCAACTATACACTGTAGCTGATCGCATACGAGAAGAGGCTCTCGGAAAAGCCACCAAAATTATAA
>NC_090874.1:21967424-21977424 GCF_036669935.1 Montipora foliosa | reverse complement strand
ACCCAAAAAATCAGAAGGTTGTGACATGAAATCCTTACCCCAACGGTCAGTTTGACTGTTTTTATTTGTTTAAATGCCACTTTGGAAAGTAAAGTAAATGAAATCAATTTACGCTCATATACGTAATAAATCAACTTACTGATAACTGTGACATTTCTTCTAGCTCAAACTCCAGCAAGTCTCTCTGATCTTTCAGTTCCCTTATGTCCTTTAGGCAAGCAATCAAACACAAAATAAAGACTTCGGTGGAAATTAAACCCATGGCTATGCAAATGAGAAGCAAACCTTGAGATATCAAGCCACAGTCATGCCAGTGATCAAGCCGGCACAATAACATGTTTGTGCACAGATGCTCTGGATTCCAATTCAGGGTCATACACAGAGAGTCCACATAAAAATGCGCGAGGACAATAAGTTATTATTCAGAAAAGAATCAACTTAGCAAAAAGCAGTTTTTATATTCCCTGCCAAACAAATGCCAAATGCACCAAAGTCCCACAGGAGAGGCTTAAAAAGACATTTCCCAGTAACAGAAGAAAAACACTTTGGAAACAGACTCAAGACCTCTTCCTCAGTTAATTAATGAGAGTAAAATGACGATTTATGCTGTTCTCCGCACCTTTATGGACAACAGAAGTAAAAATAACGATTATCATATGCATTGTGAGGGTGGATAGCGCAGGGGACTTATTGAGGGGGGGGGGGGGGTGGTTAATTGAGCAAAACACATTACGTTACACCATTACACTTCCCTACTACCTGTTTTGGACCAGGGTAATGACCAACTAATATGGAGATTTGAGTGCTATTATAACTTTTGGACAAAGTTTTTTTAAACACTTTTATTCACTTGTGGGAACCTTGAAATTTATGAAGCAAAAAAAAATTAAAAGTCATGCACCTGACGACCAAAAACGAAGCCGAACTTCCAGGACACGAATAAACCATACCAGATTTGTCTGTCCACATGAAGAGTTGGCGTAGTCATTTATTAATTTGGTTGCGAAAAAAGATGGGGGAGGGGGGGCAGGCGAGATTGATGGACAATTTAAGGAAGAAGATAAGTGGACTTGCTCTGGGGGACTGACAAAGAGAAATACAGAAAGCATTACAAGCCATTAGAAAAGATTAACAACGAGCCAAAAGCATTTTCATGGTAATTAGGGTTTAGCTTTAAAGGGGCTAGGTCACGCAATTTTAGGCAATTTCAGCACTGATCGAATGGTCATAGAATTAACTAAAATATTAAAATAACTGTTCAAAACTATAGAAGAACTCTAACAAAACACAGGGAAGCCAAGAAAGAACATGGATGGACAAAACTGAAGAGGATTGAAAAGGATTGAATTTGGGTAAATTTGAAAAACGTCAGCCCACCTTTTTTCAAATTTATATCAGTCTATATCAAAATGTCATTTACAAAGCTGGAAAATCATTCTCAGTTGTTATGTGGCCGTGATTTTGCAAATGAAAGACTCTTGCTCTGCCAATTCGACGTTTAGAGCTCATAATTAACAAAATTAAACAAAATTACCTAAAATAGCGTGACCTAGCCCCTTTAAGTGATAACATCAGTGTTAGTGTATGTTTCACGCCCAATGATGTGTAGCTTTCATTACTTCTAGTTTCTTAGGTCTCACATTTCTTGTATCATGTCGTACTCAAATAATTTACTGTTTTAAGAGTAACTTAATGACTCATTCCATATATCATCTGGAAGGCTAGAGATCATCTCTTACAAAAAAAAATCTAAGGAATCATTCACATCTCGGAGACTAAAGTAAGTTAACTTTTTTCCAGTTTTAGAATAAGATTTCTCCTTTATCGTTTGGTTTTAAGTGTCTTTTATTTGTTCACTATTCAATTTTTCTTTATCACGTGATTAGCCTTAGATCTTACAGTTTACAATGTTGTTTAAGGCACTTTTTTGGTTATTGTATGTTTTAGTTCGAACCAGATAAGAACACAAAAGAATACGATGTAACACACAAGTCTCAACCACACGGCCTAAGGAATTATAATTTCTATTTGCTGCTGTTTCGAATCGAGGATCTAAAGCAAGTTCTGAAATAAACTGTGTAAACTGTGGGTTTCGAATCAGCCTCTGTTCCAAGACACTGTTGGTTGACTTGGCTTTGGAAAGCATGCTTTGCTCCCATTCTGTCTGCAATCCCTTTATAACCTACCTCAGAGTGCTTAGCCAGTTCAGCTTGTGCATGATCTCTATCTTTCTCTGCCTGTACCAGCTATATGTATAAAATAGAAGAGTACACAAAGTCAGTGGTCATAAGAACAATAAAGATTAATTTGGTAAATGCCAATAAGATCCAAAGTTGATGTCAGACTACTTGCTACCAATAATAGCTCCAACTACAGCACAGCTCAGAGTGGTAACTTCAAATGATAATTCAATTTTATTACTATTACAACAGCAACAGTTTATTTGCATTCATCTTGCCTTTATTATTACAATATTCTCTTTTTCAATTATTGACCTAAAGAAGAGTATTAGCTGCCTAGAGCCATGAGGGCTAATAGAACCAGACATGACGCTACATTACAGCTGAAGCAAATACCCTTGGGAAGTTGAAAATGCATCCGCAACTGAAGTTGGCTGCTTGCATGAACACTGTGTAAAGGTCATAAGAAAGTACCCGGTACTCAGTGTACATGTCAATAAATGAGAACGTACCGTCAATTCAATTCACTATTGCAAAATTACCTTTTAACAAATTACCTTTTGGTATAAATCCTTGTTGTCTTCTTGGAGCTGTGACATTTCCACTGAGCCAGCTGTGCTCTTTTAAAATCACAGGATTTCATGAGAAAGTATCAGTAACATAGCAACTAGCTATTGAAAATGATTCGCTAATTTTAATTGCAGTGGTTAAATTGACTAGCGAAAGTAATAACAAAATTGTGATTGCTACACTAAATGTAGCTTGTTCATCAGACCTCTTTTATTGCACTATGATATCATTGATATTATCATTTCCTGAAGTAATAATAATTATTAATTAAATAAGGTTTTAGTTAGACGATGCTCAATTTAAAAAGTTGCACAAAATTTCCACCAGTTTTCATGAATAATTAGTTTAAAAGACATTTAAGTGGATACTGAAAGTGCTTTTTGGATACATGTACATGTAGATACCAACAGTCTGTTGTTTTGAGAAAACAACAAAAACTTGATTGAAATGGTTCTAAATTAAGGGTAATCAGGGTCCAGTTCTTTAAAGAAAAGTTTGCACATGCTAAACCTTTGTTAGGTCTGATTTGAAACCCAGGGCTATCAAAATGACTTTAGGTGAAGGAGACAAAGTAAATGGTTAGGGGATCTTTAAAAGCCAGCAAAGGCTCTGAAACTCATAAAATAGGTAGTAAATACAATCCATTGCTGGCACATTTTGGCGACCCGGGCTGAAAACCTCTGGTTGTCAGTGATATAAAATTTATGCTGGTTTACGTGTAACAATTTCTATAATTATAGTAATAATTAACACCCTGGGACTGTCATCAAGGATGACACTTGTCTTGCTACCACTGACTTATCTCTTGTGTTTGTCTTTTGGCATTGGTATTGTTTTCATCTTTAGGCAAAACGTTTGTTAAACTCATGAAGATGCAATAAATAGATTAAAACAATCAAAGCCTTGCTCAAAATCAATGATCAAGAACGAACAGAAAAACAAAGATAAAGGTTCTGCAATCACCTGCCCACTGTAGTCTATCATTCGCTCCAGTTCATGTATTCTAGTTTGGCTCTCCAGCAAATCTGACTGAAGCTGCTGTTTCTCCTGCATTAAAAATAGATGTGAAAGTATTTATAAAAATATAATACATGTAGTCTATCAAATTTTCCCATTTGAATCATAACCCGCTCAACCTTTGCAGACCTACAAGAACTAGAATGTTCTCTAACATACATGTAAGGACTATTTTCTGAATCAGTATAATTATAATTTTAACCAGATTATGATACAGTGCACCCATGACTGTTGTATTTACGTATTTGCGAAGCTTTGCATGCTTTGTTCTAGGTTAGATTACCAGGAAGCAAGGTCAATCTAAGCCAGAAATCATATTCTTCAAATTCCCAAATGAAGTGACTGCAACCGTTTTCCTGTGCCACATGCACATGGCCTCTCCTGTACATTACTATGGCCAAGGCAGCAAGTTTCTACAAAAACTCTCATATAACTGTGTGGGCAACCTGGGTTCTTGAAGCCTTGGTTGGTAGGCAGAAACACATGAAACAAAGTCAGGTATTTCAAGAATTAAACTTAAGAACAGCATTTACAGTTACTGTACCATTTCATCTCTTTCAGCATCTACCGCACTACCAACATGGGCTTGCAAAAGTGCATATGCTCGCTCTAAAGCCAATAATTCTTTGGCAAGCTTCTTGATTCTTTTGCTGTCTACATCATCATTGGTTGACTGTCAATAATAAAGAGTAATGAAGATATTGTTAAAATCCGCATCAAGAAGTTTAACAGTGCTTAAGTTCTAAATTCAAGAATTTAGGTGTACTAAACTCCACACAATTAATTAAAAGAATTACATGTAGTATTTTAAACTATCTGTTTTCTATTAATAATGTATCTAACTGGTCCATGAATTATTTTTAGTTACTCCTATTGCTAACAATATTTCATGCAAGTTAACAAAAATTGACTTGAGCTCACCTGACACATGTACACTCTATAATTGACTAGTGTACAGTTTACATGTAAAAGCAGTAATCTAGCCTTAGTTTCAAGAATAATATTTGCAAACATATATTAACAACTTCTTGGAGTTTTATAAACTGTTAGCTCCAATAATGTTTTCAAAGATTTGCTTATATACTTGATCAAGGTTCAACTTTAAAGAAAGTGGTTGTACAAAAATGGAACTTGAAGCTTACTACCAGTGTACTACAAGTCAAATGATTATCTAGAAAAAAAGTTAAAATTCAACTACAATCTAGCAAAGTGATGTTTTGCATTTGCAGTAAAAAGCACTTTCCCTTCCTCGGATTTGCTTGGTGTAAATTAAGAAAAGAAACAAAGGAATGGTGGTCATGCACAGACAACAGAACAAATTAAGACAAGCTAAGTTGGACAATAAATTGCTTCAAAGGGGTCAAATTATATCATCCTGATACACTTACATGTACTGCACGATTCTAGAAGATTACCTCAAAGAATTATCAAGTTCTCAAAGGTACCAACTGAAGCCAATTTTATGCAAATACTGTAAACTCAGTAACTTATGTTGTCAAGCTACACTGTATTTTCTGTTTATATTCACAAGGAATGTCAATGTTTACTTTGTCCGCAATGGCATGAACAAAGTGAAACTAAAACCCTTTATTAGTGACAACACTCTACAAATCAAAAGGTCCATTTTCATATCTATTTTAAATAAATCCATAACCGACCCTATGCAAATGCATGAATTCACACTTAAGCTTGTTATGTTTCATTTGGAATCTTATAAACAAATTGATGGTGTTTCATCAGATATCTCAGTCATTAAATGAGGGCAAATGGTTAACAATAGCTGCTTGAATCTCTGAGACACCAACTTTGTAATTAGAAACTGTTAAAATGGATAGCAAAATTATAGCCTACATAGAATAAAGAATTGTACAATGAGATGGCAAACTACAGGTCAAATGCTCTTGCTTGAGATTTGAAACAGACGGGGACAATCTGATTTTCAGGGAAAATTAACAGGGAATTATGAAAATTGGATCATTCTGCTTCTTGACATACAAAACTCGAAGGCCATATTATTGGGAACTGACAGATACTGTACCTGCATCCAGTGATAGTTTGAAAGTTCTCAATTTACTTGTTTACATAGGTTCATTTGCATGAGTTCAGGATGCAATTAGTACAATTTGATACTATTTTTAATAATGACACTACTCACTTGGTGAACTGAACTCAGCCTTGTTACCAGGGTCTCTGTTCTCTGCCTCTCTTGTCCTTGAGGAGAAAGACAATGACAAAGGAGGCAGAGAAGAGACACCCTGGAAACTACAGGTTGAACTGAACTAACCATTTCTGAAGCCTCACTGAAATCAGAATGAACTGACAATGCATCTTCATCTTCCACTGATGGAAAATCAGTCAGGGTGGACTGAAAAATACAATAATTACAAAATTAATAGTGTGTACCCATTATTTCAGGTGATGATAACCTTAGCCTTAATAATACTTAGTAATACTGATAGCCTTTATAGTAATACTTATAATGGTGAACAGATGTAAATAAAATTAATTAATTTTAAGATGTCTATTATTTTCAACTAATACACAGTAGTTTGAGCATTCTTCATTTGGATGGAATTACATGTGTACACTACGTACATGTAACACAGGATATGTATGACTTGTGATAAAAAAAATAATCAAAATGACATGACTCACTGTTTGCTGTCTACTCTTTTTCCTCCTGCCCCTTAAAAGTTCAATCCTTCTGTCCTTGTCCTTAACATTACAAAATAAAAACAGTGATCATTATCATTATTTAAGTAGGCGTCAAAGAAAGATTAATGAAGAGAAAGGGTTCTTCTTTGCACAGAAGTACAAAGATTTTCAGAGAATGTACACGAAAGGAGCTCAGAGAAAAGGTTTTTGTGCAACATAGTGTTAGGCTCCATGCATTGTTGGCCAACAACTGCCAACATTGTTGGGTGTTACCGGACCAGGGGCCCATATTTTCTCGAAAGTCCCGAAATTTTACGGGCCATTTTCAGGCCTTTGCATCTCAAGAACAGAGAGGATTTAAGTCGTCAAATTTCACAGTCATTTTCCTTTTTGTTACCTTGAAAACATGTTAAAAGATCGGCTTTCCAAAACAAGTGGTTGGCAGTTTCACAAATGGTTTTTTGAGCCCGAAAAATTTTCGGGACTTTTGAGAAACAGGCCCCAGGTACAATTCATGTTCCACCCATTTGCACACCCTGTTAATTGTTTGTTGGGAGTTGTTGTGCAAGGTTTGAAACTCAGGTCAAACTTCTAAGCCCAGCAACTCAGGGACCGCTGAGCATATTAAATTATTTTGTATTGGGGCGGCTAGCTCACGGGAAGTGAGCAATCACTGAAGGCGTGAGCTTCTCTAGGGGGGTTGGGGGCATGCTCCCACAGAAAACTGAAATTTACAGTCTCTGAAATTGCTGGAAATGCCTCTAATTTTAATAATCACCAAAAAAAATATCTGCCATCTCATTTTGGGTCTCCATTTTGTCAGTTTATTGGCTTTTTAAATGTCCGAAGTGGCAGCAACTGAAATAGGTTTCCACAGATTCCTCTTTTTAATAATGACACATCCTTTTCTTTTTTTTCAAAAAAATAATACAATATTTTTGAAAAAATTATTGGGGCAGCTACATGTAGAGCCGTCCAGCTACCCCTCCTCCGCAGTCCCTGCAACTCCCAACATAGAACGGGTCCATGAAGGGGCCGATAGACCGGATCCACAGGGGTGGTCCATGGACCTGAACTCCATGACTTGTTTTGTGTAATTAATTATGTCCTAAAGCAGCCCCATAGGGGAAGGTCTGGTCAGAGTTTCATGCAAAGGCTTTAATTCAATAATTATTGTTGACTTTTCGATACTGGTCACTCAGATCATATTTAAACAGAATGGTGATCTAATTAGATGCTGTTCTATGAAAATGTTGCAACATGACAGCTTACAGATGAAGCTGTGATCATGCAAGAGTTCACAATTTGATTTGGTCAAGTGAAATTGCAATGCATGGCTGAACACAATAAAGTTATCAACGAAGACATACCATCAAGTCTTGTTTCAAGTCAGCTATTATTCTTGTCTGTTCTCTTAACTGTGCTCTCAAATTATCAAGGTCATCTTGCTGCAGAAAGGAAGCATGCATACACAGGTCAACTATTTCCTGGAAGATTAGTAGGCATTGCCCAGCAGTATAATAATGATAACAACAACAATAATAATAATAATAATAACTATAGTAACTGTTTATTTTTCATGACAATGGAAAAAAAACAACCCCAAACTACATGTACCATTGGACCAGCATAAACAATACATAATTATATACAGTGTACAACTCTCATTAAAAGGTAAAGTCTCTGCTTAAGAGCCAGAAGGCTCATCAGGCCGGCGCTTATCTCCGGTTTCTGCAGCATGAAGCGACTAGGAGTATTTATACTCCCCCCTGGATGGGATGCTAGTCCATCGCAGGGTTACCCCCAGCATTACGCCGGTACCCATTTATACGCCTGGGTGGAGAGAGGCACCGTGAGAGTAAAGTGTCTTGCCTAAGAACACAACACAATGTCCCTGGCCAGGACCCGAAACCCAGACCACTCGATCCGGTTTCGAGCACACTAACCATGAGGCCACCGCGTGCTAAGGCAATTGTATATATTAATTTTTGTAAATTGGGTCTAACAGTCATTGCTATGAACCATCATGGTAACCATGATTATAGATTTTAACATCTGACATCTAACAACTGAAATGGGCACCACAAAAGATAATATCATAATTATCATAAAGAGAGGCTAAATACAGAGTGTTTAAAAATACAATGTACATACTTAAACTGATAAACATGTTGCAAATATCATTAATTTTGTGTAACTTAAGATTTAAGCTCAGACACCTGCAACTACAATGGGTGTAGCTAGGGCTTCAGTAAGCCCTAAATTATCATAAATTACGTAAAATGCCATGTGGTACAGACTCAAATAACAAGGATCAATATTCTGGCATTTACACCTATTGTCAACAAATACACTCAGTCTGATCATCAAGCAGTAAATACAAAACTTAATGTACAAAGAAGGCCTGATTGCAAAACTTGTCTACCATTCGAGCAACCTGATGACACAAAGGCTTTTCTCTTTACTATAATTGATAACTGAACATTTGCGGTCAAGTCACTGAAAGTGCACACACCAACTAGTCAGTAAAATGATACTTGCTCTCCTTGAAAGTGCATTTAACTAGTAATGTAAGAAAATAAATTATTGGGGATCTGGATAATGGAGGGGACATGTAGTTTTTGACTGCTTAACTCACTGAAACCTCAAACACCCTTGGACGCCTTATAATAAGAGCAACAGACCTACAGTCCCGGACAAAATTGTTGAAACACTTTACGATACCTTGCCCTCATACAAATGTTGTTTTGGCAATTGGGCTCAGACACTGGCGTTAAAAAAACATTGTGAGGGGAGAGTGAGCTGCGAAAGGTTCAGATCTGTATAGTCGTGTACTGTTCCAACGAATTTTGTCACAGACTGTAGCTGGTAAAAGTGAAATGTAATAATTATGTAAATCATGCTCAAATTAATTTTCTGACCCTTCAGACACCACTGGGACCTGGTGTGAACAATAAGAAATCTGGAATAGTACTAGTCCATTGATTATCAGTACTGCACTGTACTGGATTTCCCAATGATTTTTAATGGCTCTTATCCCACACAGCTCTTAATTTTACAGGGTGGAGTAACTACTCACTTCCTTTGCAGCATGTCCTCTTGGTTTTACCACACCATCCCTCTTCGAGTGTTTCTTCTGTGTAAATGAGAGTTTTACCCAGTGAAAAACACTGTACATCCTTAAGAGTAGTTCTATGGCTGATTTTGTGATAATTTGAGGCATGTCAACAGGGTTTTCAATAAGAGCTCAAGGCTGGCGAAATTCACCAGCTATTGCACATGAACTAGCCAGCTACTTTTCCTTAGAAATTACCCTAAATTTTATGAATAATGTTAGAAACATTCGCACAGAACATGACACTTGGATAGGCCAAGTTTTGTTCATGAAAAACAAGAGACGCCTGAATTCTGAGTAATTTCTGCAGTGCTTTCTGTTTCCCTGTCCATGTCAAAGGCATTGATCGAAGATCAAGCACAAACATTGTTGAGGCAGCGGCCCAGCAATCCAGTACAAGGTGCAAGGTGCCTGATTTGCTAACTAAATTTGAAGGGTAACAAGATGGCATTTTCAGTCATGA
>NC_090874.1:21949924-21962424 GCF_036669935.1 Montipora foliosa | reverse complement strand
GAATAGCAAAAGTTTCTTTTATTTTTCAAGAAATAATTATAGCAAGTTGCCAAAAAAAATGACATGCATTATCATTGAAAATTTCAGCTTAACAGTCTGACTTAACTTTGTATTCTTCACACTTAATAACAATTATAATTTCCCAAATGAGAATGACCTTCACACTGATATTATGAATATATAAGTGGCTCGAGTACACACTAAAAAGAACTGAAGAGTAATCCTAATAAGCCTAAATGTATTATTCTACTGATGTGACAACATAATACCATAATATTGCTAGTCCAGAAGAACGCAGAGAAAGTGATTACTCTAGCATAAAATCTACCACATGTACTTGTCCCACAGGACCAGACAGGGGTTTTTCAAGTGCTGAATAAATTCCACGCTTCATGTAAGTTCATCTACAGTTCAGATATTACCCTTATAGATTTTTTTATATTATTTTTGTATTCGACATTTACATGTACATTTATATCTAAGTTATAGGATTGCCATTCTGTTATTTACACACAGATACTAATCACAATATGGAATTAAAATGTATTTACATCAGCTCACCATGCATGTATACATGTATGCAGATCATTAGCTCATAATGTATCTAAAGGTCACTTCTTTATTGTACATGTAGCTTACTGTGATAACCCTGTTTAACTTTTATGGCCCTTAACAATTCCAGGGCCATATTGTGACTTAATACAGCCCACGCTTTTTTTCCAGTTAAATCCCACACTAGCATCAAGGAGTTGTGAGAAATGATACCCAGTTGTGAAAATATGGTAAGATATTTTAAGCATTATTATAAAATACATTTTGTAAAAATTATCACTAGTCAGATCTTTAAATCTGGCTTTAAAAAATGGTAAATTAAACAAACTTTTAAATTAATGGACCATCTTAGTTATGTGTTTAGTTATCTGGCCAATGAATGAAAGTGAGGCTGGAGTTGATCTTGTTTCGATAGAAACCTTGCTCCTTTTCTTATGTAAATTCCAACTAATTAGCATGAGAACAACATCATTAACATAAGAAAAGCAGGGAGGTCTGTACATGTATCATCACAAGGTCAACTCCAGTCCAGCCTCAAGGCTGCTGCCTAAGAAAATTTTCCGAGAGCCCTTCTGGCTTCCAACATTAAAAGTTAGTATATAGCCCAAGTAATTTTTGCAAGAGTCAAGAATTTATTAATTAACCCACAGGCAGCCCAAGCTCAAAATGCCTGCCACCCAACTCAAGTGGTCTGCCTTATATATAGTTATAATTATACAGTATGAAAGATGTAAACGAAAAGACTTGTGTGTACCAATATGACAGTAAACGTTGTAAGTTTATAAACGAAATGAAAAAAAAGCAATCACATATTTTTCCAATTAAAATTCTAATTAAATTCTGTTTATCTTCCAGATCAAGGGTAATGGACTAGTCACAATTCTTGATCCTGTCCGTCACTGATCAATGTTTCATGTCGGAATAGTAATAGTTATGAAAGTGTACATGTACTTTTTTGCCCCCTCCCCCATCTTAAGTGCATAAAGATCCAGGTATTTGGGGTTAGGGAAGAACCTTTGGCGATCAATAGGAGATACAACATCGCATCACCCTTGATGTAGCAACCTTGAGCCCAACGCTTTCATTTAACAGCCAGATAACTAAGCACATAATACTGTAAAAAGATCTATTCAGCAGGTCACAGAATAGAAAGCAACCCACTAAATTGGCCACTATTAGTGTGTGTACCATCTTAGAGATGTGACAAACTTCAAATGACCTGGGCAGCTTCCAATCCCACAGCTTACATGTACACGTACATGTATCAGGGTTCGTACACCTTTTTAGGCCAAAAATTCAAGGACTTCTCAAGGACTTTCAAGGGCCAACTTTTGAAATTTCAAGGACCTCTTTTTTATTTACGTCGAAGAATTTACCCATGGAAATAGTTTGACAATACAATTCTTGCTCATTTTCCATACCGTACATGCCTGAAAAAAATGCAAAGGCACTGGTAGTCATTCTCGACCCCACAGCTCGTCATGTTTGTATGAAATGACTTGAGTGGGTGATCACTTTTACTGAAGTTTTCAAAGATTAAAAATGCGGGTCAGAAAAAATTCAAGGACTTTCAAGGACCAGGAGTGAAGAGCAGAGATTTTCAAAGACTTTCAAGGGCTTGAAAATGTACTCTCAAAATTCAAGGGTTTTCAAGGGCTTTCAAGACGCCTACGAACCCTGATGTATGTGCCTCAAACATGGGAACAACCACAAGCCCTACTCTACAATTTTCCATGTTCCCTTGGAAAAAGTAAAGATGGGATTAAAATCTCCTACATAGTGAATGTGTCACATCAATCTTTTAGTTTAGTTGCACTTATACTTACAGAAGTTGCTGGTGGAGTTATCCGTCCTTGTTCATCCTTCATGGTAGAGGACATCATTCTATCCCAGGCATCATATGTTGCAGTTTTTTTCAACAGATCATGCAAACTGTCCTTCTCTAATCGCAATCGCATTGAGTGACCAGCTTCTAGACCAAGTTTCTTCTCAAGCTGTTCAATTATATTTAGTAACTGACGAATTTCAGCCATCTGAAAGGTGGCAAAATACAGGTACATGTAATGTCACATTATAAATGTTAGGATCTAGGGAGAAGTTCCTTCTTTATTTCAAACGTTATGCATTTCTGCTAAGAATGCCCTGCTGTCAGGTAATTGAAAGAGCAACACCACAAAATAAAAGTAAGATCAGGGTTACAAGTATTATGAGCTCAACATGCAAACTAATTTCTATAAACGTCACAAAATATCCTGTTGACATTCAGTCAAAACAGCAACTTCATGTACATGTAAATCTGTACCCAACTATTTTTTAGAACATCTTTACATTTACTGTCGCAGTACATGTGAATTGTAAGGTTCCATAAAGTCCCACGACAGTACAGTTATTTTTTTTTTACATTTTCCACCATGACTTTGGTTTAGGGACATTTGTTTGCACCATTTACATGTAACTCCAGTTCCATTGTTAAAGGAAGTTGAACACTGATCGGCTCTCGGTAAAAGCTTAGAAGGACTAAAATTTTATTCCTTAGCACTGTAGAACAGTTTACAAGCTCTGTAGGGATTAGACATCTGTTTACAAACATTGCTTCACATGTGACAACCACAGGTCGGCTGGAACAAAAGACCCTTTATTTTGACAGCTAATGAGAACCTGGTTGGCACATTAATTAATGATAACACACATACACATAGGTGACATCAATGATATCTTCCCTATACCACCAATCAAAGCAAACATGATTTCAATCAACAGATAACACATATGATGTATATACATGTACAGACTGGAAATAACTAATAAAATATAGACTAATCACTTTACGCACTTGGTGGCCATCCCTGATAGAAGACCCTAGGAAACCCCCAGGCACTTGCATAATAACGTTTACAATCTCTCTTCCACCCAAAAACAATATTTCTCCGACAAAAAAAAAGCATTATCCCCCCTTCCCTCCCCCAGAGGATACTTAATTTAGTATGCTAGCAACTTTTTGAGCAACCATGGTTTTCACGTGATTAGCCTCAAGTCACAAAATGCATTGTTTCATTGCACTTCCAAATGTAAAACTCATTCAAAAGAGCTCTCATACCAAGTCTTTGTGGAAACAACAGTCACTCATTATGGCGTTTAAGCAGACAACATTTTTGAGCCACAGACGGTAACCAGAAATGAATATTTCACATGTCAGGACAGTAGTGTCTACCAGATTTTTAGCCTAATCATCTCTAATGAAGATAATGATGGAAAGATACTTAGCAATATATGATATAAAGTGGACAAGACAAGTTAAAAGGGGAAACAGCTCACTTCCGGTTGCCGTCTGCAGCTCAAACATGTTGCATGCTTAAACTCCCTATTTTCAAAATTGTAGTGGCGCCATATCGATGTTACAAATCATGCAGGACTTTCCCCAAGGATCCTGCTACAAAAGTGCAAAAGCAATCTAATCCCCCTCCAGGCCATAAAATTGGCAACAAATTCTGCGCTATGCCCGCCTATGTCTCCCGGGGTCATAGCCCAGGATGGCCGCTGATAAGTGCATTGCAAACCAGCTTTTTGATTTTTCAAAGCGTGTTTTCAAAGTGTTTTCCAAGCTTGCGGGGAATATGAATTCACAATCGGATTCTCGCGACCAAAATTTGTGATATCGCTGATAGATTAACCAGTGGAAACCGATTTCAAATATCTGAAATAACTTAATTAAACCAATTGAGTGCTGTATAAACAAACAAACACACAACAGGAATTCATAACAGATATATCTCACCACCTATCAAAACACAGTCGAATATACCCGCGACTATTCAATTCACTCAAGACTTGAAACGAAGAGTTACAGTAGTGTATCAATTTCCCGGTAATTTCAAGTCCATGTTAGCTCGTATGCTCAGACCGCAATCAACGTTGAGAGCTTAAAGCTCTTCATAAAAGATGACGTTACCTGTTGCCTACTCTCTTGCCAAGAATTCCTCTTAAATTTCTCAAGCTCCGATTCATGTTCATGGTGTATTCTACGAATGTCGTCTATTTTTCTTTTATCTGCATCTTGAACAAGCTTCAGCGTATCTTCTAGTTCCTTTTTCTGCCGATTCAGATCCGAGATTTCCTGCTCTAATCTTCCGTGTTCTTTTTCAAATTCTCGTTTCGTGTCTTCGCGTGACTCACTCCGAAGCTCTGTTCGAAGCTTCAATTTCATTTCGTCTTTCTCCTTGGCCCAAGCCTGTTGAGCAGTTCTATAAGCTTCATCCTTTTGCCTTAAAACTTTCACAATATCCTTTTCTTTTTCTTTGTGCAACTGTTCTCTCAAAGACGTCAGCTCAATTAACTTTTCTTTGTTTAGCTTTGATCTCAAATCTGCGAGCATCGTCGCAGCTTTCTTCTGTTCCTCGTCACGAGCTTGCCTGATCTCCAATGCCTTGTCCCTCTTCAAGTTTTTCGCGTACGTTCTCTCCTTTTCCAGTTCCTTATTGAGATGAACAATCCTTCTTCTCATGTCGTCCATATTTGACTTATTAAACGGCCCTGCAGAACTCGCTTCATTTGCTGTCGTTTGTACTCCGTGCAACTGTGCCGGTGGTGAACTTGCCCGCCACAGTTCGACAGACGATTTCTCACCTTCGGGCGGAAGATTTTTCGAAGAAATATTTCTGCTCATTGTTCCCTTGCCGTACCTTTTTCTACTGGAATTTCTGTTTTGTCTTGGCCTTGTGTATTTTAGGATTCAATTGCTGTATCCATTGCTTAAATTACCACGCATTCTTGATGCTCATTCTCAGCATCTCTCTTCATGACAACGCGTAAACAATTTGCTGCGAATTCCTACATCGTCGTCTTACCGCTGCAAAGCAATCACCAATTGACAAATCGCACCGGTCAATTGAATTTTTAAAATTTATCATTGTCACACGAAGTGCTTATGATAAGTTTAGGAAAGGACGCTATAGCTAGGGAAATACGTATTCCAAGCTTCTTTACTCCGAAGCGTGACGGACAAAAAGGTACGTCACGAGGTTCTTGCCCAGTGAGTGCCGAGGTCCCCTTTCCCGAAACTTTTGATAACTTTTCAACTGCTATGAAATCATTGGAAAAAGCTGTTCAGTCAGTATGTTTACAAGATAACTAAAAAGCTAAAAGCAAAATGATCGTGAAAATTGATGACTCCGAACTTTCTAAAGATACAAAGGGAATTGTGACACCCGAAAAGTTTCGGGACTTTAATTTCGAGAAACGGGCCTCTAGAACAAAAGGTTCTTTGGCTCTTTTCGAGTTGAGAACTTTAAGATTTAAAATCACATCTTAAATTGTCTGTCTTTTGAACATAAAGTAGTAGATCACCCATAATAGTAATCGCAAGGTCAATAGGTTCGACTCCCAGTCGTAAGTTCTCGGTTCCCGGTTTATGAGAGAGATTTACCGGTAAGCAGCGTTTACACGAGCGCGGTTTCACATCGGCACGGTTTCATGAGTTCAAAACCGCGTCAAAATCGATGCGGTTTGGAAGAGTTTACACGGAACCGTTTTCGCCAAAAAATCCAAGTCGTGATGGTATAAGCGAGCGCTGCACTACGTGCTAAATTCACCAATGAAAAGTTCGCGCCAAAATAGTAACCGTACTGAATCGATGCGGTTTCGCTGTTTGCACGACAGATGAAACCGCGTCGTTTTGAAAACGCTCCACTTTTGGCACCGGTTCCAAATCGACACAGTTTCGATAACAGTCTCGATCGGTGTCGTGTAAACAGAAGGTGTAACCGTATCGAAATCGATGCGGTTACAAATGAAACCGCGTTCGTGAAAACGCTGCCTGAGCCTCACGTTTAGCATCAACGTTTAGGCAACGTCGGCTTGCCGTTTCACGAAAATGGAGTGAACGCGAAACGGTTTTGCGTGACCCACGGCAACTCGGAATGGAGTGGGACTGTGTTAATATCTCGAGTATTTAGTTAACCAAAAAACAAACACTCGGAGTCTTTTTAAACAATGTTTGTAGATAAAGGCCGGCTAAATAAAATACCGGAAAATCCTTACCTGTCAAGTTTTGCGAGTTTTGTGAGTCAACACTGAACAGAGAGTCAACGTAAGTTCATCAAGAAATTGCGGTAAGGAGTCAGTCATTAGTGAACGAGCTATAACCATGAAACCTAAGTTTTCCTTGTTTGAAAATGGTTTTGGGGTTCTATTTTTTTCTAAAAACAACTTGTTGTGTAGAAGAAAAACAAGAAGAAAATTCCACGTATACAGGAAACGCGAAAATCCCACTCTTTCATTGTAGAAACGGCAAGAGGCAACCGGGGAACGCAAAAAAATGGCGGGACATCATGGTCACGTGGTCACTTTTGCCGTTCGCGTTTCACGTAAACGTGATGTTAAAAATCTCTCTATTATCATTCATTTAAAGGGAGTTGATATTTGCCATTTTCGAGAATGCTTCATCATTTGGACAAATTTAAAGTCTTAGCAATACAACAGACAGCAGGGCAATTCGGTGTCACCTGCCCCTTTTAGTTGCATGGCAACTTAATCAGTCCACTAGTCTCTTAGTGTATCAAGTCAACACAAGTTAAGTCCCACAGGAATGCTCTTTAGTTGAAAGATTATCTAGCCCTTTACTCTATACCGGTCAAGTAACAGGTCATCACCAGTGGGTTATAAAAGAAGCCTTTGAGATCAATGAAGCAAGGCTTTGAGCTTTCCTGGTGATGGGACTGCACAAAAAGCCGCTTAATTAAGTCGTAACCGACCTTGACTGATCCTGGAGTCCTGGACCACGCAGGCAGCCAGCTTTTCAATTGTGTCAGGAAAGTGAAAGATCAGTCACTTACTTCCGTCAATGATTTTGAAATTCAGGGACTGAGTGCGACGAACTAGCACTGAAAAGAGATTCCTTATTTCAATATTCGAATTCGCTTGATTAACAACCAGAAATAAGACTCCTTTATTTTCTGTTGGACGGACCAGCTAAGTCGATTGTCAAGGCCATAATTTGAGTCACCTTCACAAAATTATCTGAGTAGGCCAAGTTATAAGGTAGGCGTTTATTCATCATCGTAGACAACTGCCGGGAAAAGTTAAAGCTAATTGTAGAGTAATGAACTACCCCTTAGGTAACGTACTTCGTAAGTATTAGTGGACACATAACAAACAATTGTCTTCTGAATCTCTAGATGTTCTGTTTCATCTGAGTCAACTGAATTTGGAACTTAAAAATTGATGATAGGAATGTCATGGGGGACATCGTTATCGACTTCCGCAAAGCGTTTGATTCAGCGAGCATTAGGATTTTTAAGGAGATCTTTTGCAGTGGCTCACTGCTTGTTTAATATAGAACCGTCAACAATTAGTCAAAATAAACGGGGTAAAAATTGACACTCCACTTCCGGATACGTGTCACGTTTTATAGGCTGCGTCTTTTCCCAACTATGTAATGGCAGGCGCGGATCCAGGATTTTGAAATGGGGGGTGAATTTTTGTAATAATGTAATAGAACTAAAGCCTGGTTGAGGTGTTTGAGGTCTGTGCAAGAAGGGGGGCTCAGAAAAAGAGGGGTGAAAATGCACCCATTTCACCTCCCCTGAATCCGCGCCTGAATGGAGAACCTCACTTTCATGCGGACGACACCACGCAATGCTCTCGTGATTGGCAATAGGTCGCTCCACTACTACAAAGCAAAACGAGGTGATAACGGCAAATTAACCATCTTAAGCCGGATCGATTTGCGAGCTGAACTTTAGAGCGTCCTTTCGTTAGAATTCGCTCTGACGAGGGGCTGACCCTCGAAACGTTAGCTCACAAATACATATCTTTTTCACAGCTGTTAATTCAGTTACCTTTATCAACGCCTTTGGCGGATAAAACCAAATTTTGGTGTTTCACTCCCGGCACCGACTCAGCATCGCAGTTCCCTTAGAAACTAACCTCTTCGTTCCAGCGGCCGCGGTGTTGTTTTCGGCTGTACTACTCGTACATATACCAAGCCCTAGCCTCCCCCGCCCCCGCGTTCAGCCAGTAACCTGACGTTCCTGTCACTACTCGCATCTGCTTATGGTGCCGGTAAATGATACACATGAAGAAATGCGAAGCTCACGGTTAGGCTGTCTCTTTCTTTTCTCCGTTTACCGTCGAATGACTTTCCTACTTTTGACCACTTTTGTGTCGGTCGGTTGGAATAAAAATAAAAAGTCTGTAGTCTTTCAGTCCTTCTATTCCCACACATTTGCCCAGTCTTCGACCAGTCCTTGAATCCGCGTTCAACCCCACGCCCAGGCTTATAGCCTCACTCAACGACCACGTAAGAAACCCACTTAAGTAACACAAGACACCTCTCTCTTCAAGTCTGACTTTAATGTATTTTATTTTTCGCGATTGCGGCACATTTTAAAGATATACTGAGATAGCCCCGCGTAGCAGGCGGTTTGGTGAATTTTAGTTGACGTTTGAGTGTAACGGCCACGCGAAAACCTGAACTGAAGTCAAAAAAGCAAAGCGAAAGGGAGAGGAGGCGAGGATAATGGAGCGAGAAACCGCCTGCAATCAACCCCACAAGATTTTCGATACTCCCGTTATATTGTTCCTGATTGGCTGATTAAGTGTCAAAAAAATTCCCCCGACAGTCAACATTTACAGCTCCCTTTTGTAAAAGTGTACAGATTCCTCGCGGGAGCTTGGCCGGGATTTTCCAATGCGTTTTAAGGCAGCTTATAGGTGCGGTTACATACACCATGGTAAATGTTATTTCCCATGGTAAAGCATCCCGCGGTGCCTCACACTTGGGTGTTAGTATAACGTGTTAACCAGTGGTCACATGTTACGAAGATTACCCAGGTAAAAAGAAATCTCTCGCAATTCATTGGCGGGAAAATTTAATCACAACTTCATCGGCATCGTGATTGGCTCTTGTAACCCGGGCATCAAAACACCCTTCCAACTCACCACGTTAAATGTCATGCGCGCTTCGTCTGATCTTTTTGACGTATCCATGGAAATTTATTTAATTACCACGGGAAATTTACCTTGGGAAACGTCGGTTCCCGTGGTAAAAGGGTCATTTACCGCGGTAAAAGTGCCGCGTTTAACCGCACCTAATTAAATGGAGGTGGTATTTTGGCTGTCGAAATCCCACAGGATTTGGAAAAAGCTTCATATTTTAGCTTTCTGTACAAAATAAAGAAGATGACGGGCGAAATGTGTTCTGCATTAGCAATCACACCTTTGAGAAGTATCATGGGTGACCAAAGAGGCTCACGGGAATCTCTTTGGCGGCTGCAATCCATTGGGAAGTTTCACCTAGTCTTCGCATTGATCGGTCACAAGATTCGCTGGACCAGCATTTGTCAAGGCGCTGAAAGGACATTCTAATAACTTCCCCAAAAGATTGTCGTTTATTACTGTCGACGAATCGCACCCTTTAGGAACATGGACAGGAAAACGTTAACTGTTAAGTTACAATCTCAGTTTGATCTTGAAAAATTTCCCAGCGAATTTACACAATGCACGCTATGCCCAATCATACCGCTGCGCTCGGTCCGTACGCCATGGCCTCGGGCCAAATATTTTCCCGACCTGCCCTCCCACTTAGTCAATAACTACCTATTATTAGCACTTCTTTTCCCCCATATACCGGTAAACATTGTTTCAGGAACAGTTTTAACTGTTTTGCCGTCAGAAGACGAACTTCCTGCTCATCATTCCTGTCCGTTGTCGGAAATGTATTTCGTTCTTTGTCCCTTTTCTTTGCCTTCAAAGAAAGAAACTCTTAACGTTCCACAAAGTTATTGCACGCACCGTTGTCAATCAAAAACTTACCGCAGACTTTCTCCATTTCGTTACTGTCTGAAGAAGCGAGCTTCCCGGGATCAGGAATTGATGATAACGTTTCCTATTAATTTAAAACTCCTGCTAAGCACACCTTGCAACGTGCACCTAATGCAAAAAATACATTGCGACAGATTGCAACTAAATTCCATGTTATGCAATTGGGAACCCCTTTAAGATATAAGGCCAGATCGCCATCATCATTTGAATATTAATGCTAGCAGGACTTTAAACGAGATGTTTGACGAGTTGGCTGTACCAAAAGGTCTCCGATGAGTCTCTTGGCAGGGACGAAACATACGTATGTTGGGATAGACACGAAAATATACATTGAAGAATCCTTCTCAATTTAAAATTGCAACTGAATTTCTATAAGGTCGCAATAGTAGCAAGTATGATAAATACTCAAGGAAACAGACAACTTTCCTGCAGTAACACAATTTCTCCTAAAAACACAGCATTGCATCGTTTGAAGGCTGCCTTCCTCTCTGTTCAGTTCATGATCTATGGCAATTAATTAAGCATGCGTAACACTAGACATAAATTTGGGAGATAATTACATCTTGATTTGTTCTTCTTCGTTAAGGTGGCTGAACGCAGATTTTCCGTGGTCAGTGGTATTTATTAAAGGTCAGCACTGATTTTGAAAAATAAGTCGCTTCGGTTACGCGAACGTCATGTTGAATCCTTCAGAAAAACCCACATCTCGTCCTCAGAGCCCGCTTTTCTTTTGGTCAGCACCAAGAACACGGACTCTGCTCATTTCCAAGGCATGAACACATCACCGACTGACGGCTTGTCTACACAGGCTCAGAAATTTGAAACAACAGTGGTTGTCAACGGTTACAAAAATGGACCTTCACTACGACTGTGCATAAATTGTAAATGGCCAGAGTCCGTGTTCTTGGTGCTGACCAAAAGAAAAGAGGACTGAGGAACCCAGCTTGATTCTGCGCATGCGCAATGGCTCAAAATTGTGTGACCAACAGCTGTTGGCTGTTTTACCAAATATCTCGCAAACCCGACATTAGATTTTGCAGAAATTTGAAATTAAGATAGTTTCGACTACAAATAAGTAGTGACGGCACTTATCAGTGAGCAAGTTTGAGCTTCTAGGCAATGACAGAAATGGAAGTATATATATATATATATATATATATATATATATATATATATATATATATATATATATGTGCTTAAAAACTGTACACTAAAAACTGCAAAGGCCGTGTAACTATCTATGCATTACGTTGGATCAACCGTAAACAGTGATAATCATAAACACACAATTGTTAGGGCAGATCAAACAACATTCCAATTACAATCCTGGGCTGGATGGGCTCCTGTCCTGGGCCATTCTCTTCCCCAGAGCCGCCCGGCCATCTTTGGCGCGAGAGGCAGAGCACGTGAGACAGGATGACGCATAGCCTCCCACGCAGACGCTCTTAGAGATTCGTCACGCGTTCCTCCCTGTAGGTACTGTGGACAGTGTAGATAACTGTTCCCATTGTAGACAGTGTAGATAGCTGTTTCTAGTGTAGACAGTGCGCCTAGGGTGGATAGTATATATGGGCATACATGAATGTTAAAGAATAATGTATGTAACTTATTTGCATATTTTCGCGATATCGTATCATAAAAAGAGCGTCGCCTGAAACGTGCCCGAATTTACGTAGACCAATCAAATGACCGGACTTCCAGATTCTGGAAGTGTAGTTTAGACCCTGAGAAAACTGCAAGAGGATGAGCTTCGTGTGTTGGGCATTTAAAATCGCTGAGTTAAATTCTTATCAAAGGGAAACTGGAGATATAAAGGGTGCGTTCGATTGACCCTATTCCGGAGTAAGACTACTTTAGACCCTGAGTAAACTGCAAGAGGATGAGCTTCGTGTGTTGGGCATTTAAAATCGCTGAGTCAAATTCTTATCAAAGGGAAACTGGAGGTATAAATTTAAGGGTGCGATGGATTGACCCTATTCCGGAATAAGAATACTTGGAGTGATGATTTATAACTTTATGTTCGACGTTTTGAAGCAACAAGGATAATAAAGATATGGTTTAAATAGTGTTTTAGCAGGTGCTTCAAAGTTTTAATGTTAAACTCCGTAAAAACGAAGGATTTCTAACTT
>NC_090874.1:21942424-21944924 GCF_036669935.1 Montipora foliosa | reverse complement strand
TTGTCATTTATTCATAATTCACTCAAGTTCTCTGAAAGGTGGCTGCGCGTCTACGCAGCTACTTCGTTGTAATTTATTCATAATTCACTCAAATTCTCTGGAAGGTGGCTATGCGTCTACACGGCTACTCCAGTTGTCATTTATTTAGAATTCACTCAAGTTCTCTGAAAGGTGGCTATGTTGTAGTACAATTTGGTCCTTTGGTACAATTTCTTCTGAACTGGTACAGAATATATTGAACTGGTACAAAATAGTTTGAACTGGTACAATTTTAATTGTACTGGTTTATTTTTATCAACTGTCTTAAAAAGGGATTTTCCTTTTTCTGGGGTGTAGTTAAAAACAGGGGCGTGGTTTTTAGGGGGTCTAAAAAATGTTTACTAGAATTGCTTTCATACTGTTGGTCACTGACCAGTGCATTGGATAGTTAAATTTCTTCGTGTAGCAATCTAAACTGCAAATAGCTGATTGCCATTCAGCAGTTTCTTCCGGCTTTTTTTTGATAAAGAAAACTGATTTGCTTCTTTGGCGTGGCAGACTAATGCTTACAATGGAGCCAAACTCAGGCTCCAGGGATGTCACAGTTACCTTGTTGTTGGTTTGAGACGTGATGTTTTCTCTTTTATTTTTTACATTATCACTAGTACGTGTTTCGGTATTTCTGTAAGGATTATCATCTTCGTAGATAACGTTTAGTCACCGCTGTAATGCTTGCGAACTCCTTCCCCTAACACCCGCATAGGAAATGTGTAATGTTTTCTTGGTTGTCGCAGGCACGTTTTGCTAGTCATGAGTTTTAGTGTTTTCCACAGTAGTTCAGTTCTAGTGTAGACTTCGTACGGTCAACTTCTTCATCCATCTGGATTTTAGTTCTGCCTGCACTTGTGCTCGTCGTCAAGTTCTCTATTATAGAGCTTTTAGTCAAGACTTGCGTTGGTGCGTGTGCAAACCAAAGTAAGTTTTACTATTTTCTTGATTTAGTTTTTTCCAGTATTTAGTTTCGGTTTAAGTTTAAGTTTTGCTCGTCTTATTCTATTAATATATTTGTTTTGGTATCTACAGTAGTTTTCAATCAGTTTCTTAATTGTTAGTACTGAGCATGGATTTATTGATCCTACACTGATGTGATCATTGTCAAGTTTTTATCATTGTATTCTATAGATTGTCAATCAGCTCGTTTGATCTCATTTCTTGTTGTATTTCATTGATGTGCTATTGGAAATTATTAACGTTTACCTTAGCCTTCTATATACCTTTTTGTTACTTTTATAGGTAGGTAGCTAAAATTAGTTTCTGTTTTGCTAGATTGCCTTTCAGTTCGAACCGACTTTGATCATCCTTATGACTTTGTGATCTTAACCTCTCAACTGTGCGACCTTTGTTCCATTGTTTTAAATATATTCTCGTTGTTTCAAGTTGAAAGGCTGTACCACTAGGAACTTTGAGCATTTCTGTTCAAATATAAACCTTCACGCTATTGCCTTTAATTCGTCGTGTTTGTCCTTAATGCTGCGCACCGTGTTATTACGTAATTTGCTTGGTTCATGCATGTTCTCCTCGTTCCACCAAGTAAATTTACACTCGTATTCCATGGAGGTCATCTTTTGCAGTTTCCGGGGTGCACTCTGAGAAAAGCCTCTTAGCTGGCATATCATGACTTGTCGTCTGGATGACACTATTTCGAACAACCATGAAAGTGGTAGAAGCCAACAAACACGGAGTCATAATGGCTATGCAGAATAGCTAGTGTTGCGGGGTATTCTGCAATTTATCTGATTCTTCAATAGATTCTTGGAATATTTTGCCGGTGAACATTCGTACTGCATATTGTGGTGGGAATGTTAAATTTAAAGTGAAGAAATTTCTAATACTTTATAAGTAGTTGCTTGGAAAAACTTATAACTAACAGGCCTTCTGACAGGGTGCGATTAAAAAATGCAAATCATGCGATTTTTTCAGGGCAGATTGTGCGATTAGAAAGGCCAATTATGCGATAAATAATGTAAATTATGCGATTTTTTTCTCAGCAATTTTGAGCTTGTTTTATAAGGTTTCAGGTTAAGAAAAACACTTTTTTGCTGCCCTAAAGACATTTTGAACACAAAGGAACAGTAATTATGTACCTCGATCGACATATATTAGTTGAAATAAATAGAAAAAATGAGGTCTTCTGCACTACCGGTGCACCACGTTAAAAGTTGAAAGGACACAGCTAACATGCCAAATGAATGATCAAGGTGCTCGTCAACCACGAACTTCCGAAGATGGTCAATCACAATAGGGCCATATCCCCATTTATACGAGAGAAAATAAGCCGCGGCTTTCTCTGGCCGCAGATTACAGAAGACTCGAATGTTCACCCCGTATAAATGGAACAAAATCTACGTTCACGTCTTTTTCAAGCCGTGGCTTATATTGACATGGGAATATATATTCGTATAAATTGTTCCTTTTGCGTATTTTGTACACCCTGGCCAGAGTAAGCCGCGGCTTATTTTCT
>NC_090874.1:21912424-21937424 GCF_036669935.1 Montipora foliosa | reverse complement strand
CGCCACGGTTGGAAAAGTACGGAATGTTGTGAGCCCGCAATATCATAGGCAGCCCAAGTTCGCGTCACTAGAGAGCGTGTAATAATTGCTTACTAGTGGAAGATGACCTTTGAGTAAAAGCGGTGTTGCGTTACAGGCAGCCGTTGAGAATTTAAACACGTTGTAAGACGTTGTATGGGAAAGAAAATACCGAAGATTATGAAGCCTAAAAAACGCACAATTTAACGTTCATTCAATAAAATGAATAAAAATGACTAACCTCTGGTGTATTTTTGTGCCTTTTGGAGCTTATTTTACCGTTTCGGGAATTCCGTGTTTTCAATGTTCTAAGACGAAGTCAAGGCTGCACACTACGATTCCGACCGTTGTCAGCTCGCGGTTCGCGACTCGAAAATCCATCCCTGCCGCGATTTTTTCACGCAAAGCTAAAGCCACATCATTTGCGAACCTCTGTGAATGTTTCGTCCTCAAAAATCCCCACGCACTTGCCTGGAAATGAGCATTTTCTGCTTCCGATTACATGATAGCTGATGAAGTTAATGGCTGGTGATACTGTATCACGACACGGAACTTGGATCCGAGGTCAAATCAACTCCACCCGACGAGGTACAGTCATTTCATGTACAACACTTACCCCATCCCCACAGCGGCTTCTCGTAGAGCTCCATGGTTACGTCTGTTTTAACTTCCAAGTTAATTTACCAGTTTTGTAGCACTAACGGTAACCCAAGACTAATTTGACCCTTTTTTCAACATTACGGCCCATAGCAATAACCAATAGAGCCCTCAAGTTAATCTTGTTTAGTCTTTGTGTTACAGGTTGATCACTAAATAAATGTAACTATTTGAGAAGGATTTTTAGAAGAAGGGTGTGTTCTATTCTGTTTTGATGATTTTGCACTTTTTTGGGGGGGAAGTTCTGTGGTTTAATTCTAGCAGACGTAATTTATGATATTGGCACCTTGGACAGTCCCCCACTTGACGAGTAAAAAATTGTGTGGCGTTAGACATAGTAAATTCTGTAAAGTCTCACTCCCAGGGGTCATTGGGTTAAGCAAAGCATACTGTGGGTTGTACCATCAGTTGATTTTTCCTAAACAGGCACACATCCCTTTTGCTAAATCCTTCTTGTGCGGAATGGTTAATTATGCCCTCCCAATTTCACTCAGTCTGTAGTTAATTGCTGCACCTATTGCATGCCATTGGATTGCTTACATGTACGTACAGTTATAGAATGATTTGATTACAATGAACCGCAGTCATTTTGCACATTTTATGTGGTCAACAGATTGGAACATGGCATCTGGTCCAGCAGTCTTTCCCTCAACAACAGAGAACACAAACTATACCCGTTTGTGCCGTCTTTTAGTGGATGTAGGATCTCAGGCCCTTCGCGATACCTTTGACAGAATACATTCTCCAGCTACTCTTAACAGGATTTTGTCAAGTACTTCAGCTCATTACCCTACGTTGCAGTCACTGAGAAAGAGAAGAATTTTGAATCCCACACAGTGGGGAAAGCTATACCCAACTGTTTGTTCATCTGTCTCATCAGCCAGCTTTGACATTACGCTTCTGGTGGTATTGCTGCGAAATATATGTGGTTTCAGTCCTCCTGCCAGTACTGGAAGCTGGGACAAGCTTCCTCTTCCTGGTGATAACAGTTGTGAGGCAAACATAGCAAGAATCAAGTATTACAGAAATGAAGTCTATGCTCATGCCAGCCAAGTTTCTGTTGATGATACAACATTCAATATGTTATGGCAGGATATAAGTAATGCACTGCTATCCCTTGGATCTGGAACAACTTATGCCGGCGCGATCAGCCGACTGAAGACTGAGTGCATGGATCCTGATTTTGAGGAGCACTATCGAGAATTACTAAAGCAGTGGAAAAAGGATGATGATAACACCAAGGAGAAGCTTGATGAGCTGAAAGGTATGCTTGATCTCAAAGTAGTTAATGCCATTAGAAGTTGGTGAATTTAAGGTGTTTTGTGCATCTTGCCAATACATAGGGTTGTTCAGCTTTAAGAGAATTCTGCCTGCCAAGAGATGAGACAGGGAAAACTACAGAAAATGTTGACTTACATACTATAATAATAATATTATTATTTTTGCTAGAACCAAAACTGTACGAAAACAAATCTTTTTTTCAAGACATGGAACTGCATTTCTTGCACTTAAAAGCTCAGTGAAAGGGGTCAAGTTAGTTTGCTCAGATCAACTCCTGCAGTACCCTGGATGGCCCAGATGTTTTTCTCTCTTGGAGCGACGGAATAGGCGAAGAAAAACCTCTGGTACAGGCCGTTCTTTGAGAAGGCCGGTCCAATGGGATGCTGTCAGAGTCAGATTTTGACCCTAGCAATTCGATTGGTTCTATGAACTTGTCAGTTCTAACGAGTTCTCTGATTGGTTTAGCAACAGAAAGTAGTTCAAACAGGTTTTCACTTGCTGTCAACCAGGTTTCTCTTGCCCACTGTGGCCATATGGCTATAATCAAAACACTGCAAAGTTCCGGAAATCGAGGCTTTGAAGGCAGAAAAAGTTCAGTGGGTTCTACATTTTTTGTTTTTTGCACATGTCAGCCAAAATTTAACTTGAGAATTTGACATCCAAATTTCAAATTTGAGTTTTTATTTTCATATTTGACATCAAAGTTTTATATGGAACATTGAATTTTCTAATTTGACATCGAAGTAGATAAGATGAATGCACCGTGGCAACCAAGTTAAAGATGCTAATTAGTAGTTTATGTCACGTATCAATTTACTGAGTTTTTTGGATCTCTAACGAATGGGGCATGGCAGTGAGGTTTTCAACGGCCTGTACCAGAGGTTTTTCTCGCCGCTTCGCAACTCGCTCTTCCGTGGCTTTAAGAGAGAAAAAACCTCTGGCATCCAGGGTATACTCCAGAACCTACAGAGGAAAGGAAGAAAGAATTTCACAAAAGACTGAGTTTAATATTTTTTTTTCAAAGATGTACTAAAGCAGGGGAATTGACCGTTTTGGCTGGTATGTTTGTTTTCCCATTTCAGACTCTAGGGAAGTTTGTTTCAAAATAAATTATGTTCTTATGCATGTGCACCAGCCTGCTTGCAGGGTGAACTTTGTATTCGGTCGCTATATTGGACGGGGAAAAGTCGGAAGATCTGGGACGAATGGGGAATACACCCTCTGCCGGAAAACTGGTCTTTTCTCGGTAGCTGCCCATTTTCTGTTGAGCTTCCGGTTACATGTCACGCCACAATAATGGATCAATAAACTAAGGGACCATAATGAAGCTGTCAATCACTTAACCGTGCAGTTGTAAAGAAACTTGCTCTGGAGTGTCTACCTGCACCCAAAAAAGTGCTAAAAAATGGAAGCAAGCCGGCAGAAACTGCAGCAAACAATAAGTGTGGGTTTTGCCCATTCCGATTTTTTGTTTGTTCAAGACGGAAAGCTTGAAAAATCTGTGAAGCCAACTTCGAACAGCGAGAAAACAGTGTTCAACCAACCATGGACAAACTGTCTATGTACATGTACTTTGGATCAGATAGGCAATGAATTAATTTCTATCGAAAAACTATTTTTCCAACTCAATCCATAATCCCAAGGAAGCGTTTTTCATTTCAAAAGCCAGGACAATAATTATTGATCCCAATGGTGTTAATATCTGCAAAGAAACATAATTATAATATTATCAGCTTTCAGTTTCTTCTGTTATTATTCCATTACTCTTTTGGTATTGGAATTTAAAAAATTAGCTGTAACTACCATATTTTATTAAAAATTTTTTTTCAGTATTACCGGTAATGTGGCTCACATAAAGCCAAATTTAGAATTAACGGTATTAATTGCTTAAGAACATGAACATACACACAGTTAGTAATATTGGCCTGTTTGTCTGAAAACGTAATGAGTTTTCATTTTTTACAAAGATATGTTAAAGAAATGGAAGTCTGACGAAGGAAGCACCAAAGAGAAGCTTGAAAATATGGAAGGTGTGTGGCACTGAAACAAATGACTGTACAGAATAGAAAAAAACTGTACAGAAAGGAAGAAAAAAGCTGGCATAATGATTATTCAATACCTACTTTAAACCCTCTAACCCTTGAAAGGCTCCCATTAATAAATTAAAGTAAAGTTGTCTGGTGTTAGAGTAATATCTATCAGTGTCGCTGAGGAGGGAAACAGTTAGAGCTGAGATGAGAGGACATTGATGTTGTCAACCCATTTACCCCTCAACTGACCACCCAATTACACAACTGCTGAAAAGGGCCCCATTCACTGTCCATTGTAGTCTTGTGTTAGAGAGACACTTTAAGGTGAACCAAACCAATAAAACACAATAATTATTGTTTCTTGTTTTCATCCAGAAATGGTGAAGTCAGACGTTGGAGAAGTGAAAGGTGTGTTAATTAATTTTAATAAAATGACCATTATCATACATTGTGGTTTTTACATTGTAGCAAGAGCTGATGAACTAAGCATCTCACTTCTACATGCTACACTGTACATGGCTGCAGATTTGCGATCACTTAATAGGGTGGATTGAGTAGCACCATTCAAATTAAGATGAATAATTGAATAAGATGGAAAGAACACAAATTTAAAATTAATGTTTGGCTTCATAAAAATCGCTTCTGTTTTTCTTCAGAAAATCATGATAGGATCAATGAGATTAGACAATAGAGATTTTATGCACAATTTATACGCAGGGTTCTCCTTATCAGGCAGTAACCGGTAAAATTTACCGCTTGTAAGAGCACTTATTACCGCCTGCAAACGCGGTTTGAAAAGGTCCCTTACATGTTGTGCTGAAAACTAGGGAGAATGCTGTATACGAGTGGAATTTTTAAAGGAAAAACAAACCAGATGATCCCCATTTTGTATTGCTGGGAAGTAATCCACTGGCTAGGATAAAATTGCAATTGTCTGGGGGGTTAAAAAAATTATTTGGGGTGTATTCAGAGCCACCTTAAATTTTCCAATCGTGAAGGTACCTCTAAACACACTGCAGTGAAATATTTTTAACTTTGCTAAGTGTTACTTTAAGAAACTTGCTCTGGAGAGTCTACTTGCAACCAAAAAAGCGGTCAAAAATGGAAGCAAGCCGGCAGAAACTGCAGCAAACAATAAGTGTGGGTTTTGCCCATTCCGATCTCTTGTTCGTTCAAGACGGAAAGTTTGAAAAATCTGTGAAGCCAACTTCGAACAGCGAGAAAACAGTGTTCAACCAACCATGGACAAACTGTCGGTGTACAACAATGTACATGTACATTGGATCAGATAGGCAATTAATTAATTTCTATCGAAAAAATATTTTTCCAACTCAATCCATAAGCTCAAGGAAGCTTTTTTCATTTCAAAAGGCAAGACAATTGATCCCAATGGTATTAATATCTGCAAAGAAACATAATATTATCAGCTTTCAGTTTCTTCTGTTATTATTCCATTACTCTTTTGGTATTGGAATTTTCAAAAATTAGCTGTAACTACCATATTTTATTAAAGAATTTTCCAGTATTACCGGTACCGGTAATGTGGCTCACGTAAAGCCAAATTTAGAATTACCGGTATTAATTGCTTAAGAACATGAACATACACACAGTTAGTAATATTGGCCTGTTTGTCTGAAAAAGTAATGAGTTTTCCTTTTTTACAAAGATATGTTAAAGAAATGGAAGTCTGACGAAGGAAGCACCAAAGAGAAGCTTGAAAATATGGAAGGTGTGTGGCACTGAAACAAATGACTGTACAGAATAGAAAAAAACTGTACAGAGAAGGAAGAAAAAAGCTGGCATAATGATTATTCAATACCTACTTTAAACCCTCTAACCCTTGAAAGGCTCCCATTAATAAATTAAAGTAAAGTTGTCTGGTGTTAGAGTAATATCTATCAGTGTCGCTGAGGAGGGAAACAGTTAGAGCTGAGATGAGAGGACATTGATGTTGTTAACCCATTTACCCCTCAACTGACCACCCAATTTCACAACTGCTGAAAAGGGCCCCATTCACTGTCCATTGTAGTCTTGTGTTAGAGAGACACTTTAAGGTGAACCAAACCAATAAAACACAATAATTATTGTTTCTTGTTTTCATCCAGAAATGGTGAAGTCAGACGTCGGAGAAGTGAAAGGTGTGTTAATTAATTTTAATAAAATGACCATTATCATACATTGTGGTTTTTACATCGTAGCAAGAGCTGATGAACTAAGCATCTCACTTCTACATGCTACACTGTACATGGCTGCAGATTTGCGATCACTTAATAGGGTGGATTGAGTAGCACCATTCAAATTAAGATGAATAATTGAATAAGATGGAAAGAACACAAATTTAAAATTAATGTTTGGCTTCATAAAAATCGCTTCTGTTTTTCTTCAGAAAATCATGATAGGATCAATGAGATTAGACAATAGAGATTTTATGCACAATTTATACGCAGGGTTCTCCTTATCAGGCAGTAACCAGTAAAATTTACCGCTTGTAAGAGCACTTATTACCGCCTGCAAACGCGGTTTGAAAAGGTCCCTTACATGTTGTGCTGAAAACTAGGGAGAACGCTGTATACGAGTGGAATTTTTAAAGGAAAAACAAACCAGATGATCCCCATTTTGTATTGCTGGGAAGTAATCCACTGGCTAGGATAAAATTGTCTGGGGGGTTAAAAAAATTATTTGGGGTGTATTCAGAGCCACCTTAAATTTTCCAATCGTGAAGGTACCTCTAAACACACTGCAGTGAAATATTTTTAACTTTGCTAAGTGTTACTTTAAGAAACTTGCTCTGGAGAGTCTACTTGCACCCAAAAAAGCGGTCAAAAATGGAAGCAAGCCGGCAGAAACTGCAGCAAACAATAAGTGTGGGTTTTGCCCATTCCGATCTCTTGTTCGTTCAAGACGGAAAGTTTGAAAAATCTGTGACGCCAACTTCGAACAGCGAGAAAACAGTGTTCAACCAACCATGTATACAAAAATTTGGTTTTATCAACGGAGTTGATAATGTAAATTGGCCACCGTACAGAGATTCTAAAAGCTGACGTTTCGAGCGTTAGCCCTTCATCAGAGCGAATTCGCTCTGACGAAGGGCTAACGCTCGAAACGTCAGCTTTTAGAATCTCTGTACGGTGGCCAATTTACATTATCAACTCCGTTGATAAAACCAAATTTTTGTATACTACTTCCCCACCGACGCAGCATCACAGTTTCTTTAGAAACTACCCCTTCAACCAACCATGGACAAACTGTCGGTGTACAACAATGTACATGTACATTGGATCAGATAGGCAATTAATTAATTTCTATCGAAAAAATATTTTTCCAACTCAATCCATAAGCTCAAGGAAGCTTTTTTCATTTCAAAAGGCAAGACAATTGATCCCAATGGTGTTAATATCTGCAAAGAAACATAATATTATCAGCTTTCAGTTTCTTCTGTTATTATTCCATTACTCTTTTGGTATTGTAATTTTCAAAAATTAGCTGTAACTACCATATTTTATTAAAAGATTTTCCAGTATTACCGGTACCGGTAATGTGGCTCACGTAAAGCCAAATTTAGAATTACCGGTATTAATTGCTTAAGAACATGAACATACACACAGTTAGTAATATTGGCCTGTTTGTCTGAAAAAGTAATGAGTTTTCCTTTTTTACAAAGATATGTTAAAGAAATGGAAGTCTGACGAAGGAAGCACCAAAGAGAAGCTTGAAAATATGGAAGGTGTGTGGCACTGAAAGAAATGACTGTACAGAATAGAAAAAAACTGTACAAAAAGGAAGAAAAAAGCTGGCATAATGATTATTCAATACCTACTTTAAACCCTCTAACCCTTGAAAGGCTCCCATTAATAAATTAAAGTAAAGTTGTCTGGTGTTAGAGTAATATCTATCAGTGTCGCTGAGGAGGGAAACAGTTAGAGCTGAGATGAGAGGACATTGATGTTGTTAACCCTTTTACCCCTCAACTGACCCCGCAATTTCACAACTGCTGAAAAGGGCCCCAATTCACTGTCCATTGTAGTTTTGTGTTAGAGAGACACTTTTATGTGAACCAAACCAATAAAACACAATAATTGTTGTTTCTTGTTTTACCGTAATCCAGAAATGGTGAAGTCAGAAGTCGGAGAAGTGAAAGGTGTGTTAATTAATTTTAATAAAATGACCATTATCATACATTGTGATTTTTACATTGTAGGGACAGCTGATGAACTAAGTATCTCACTTCTACATGCTACACTGTACATGGCTGCAGATTTGTGTTCACTTAATAGGGTGGATTGAGTAGTAGCATTCAAATTAAGATGAATAATTATTGAATAAGATGGAAAGAACACAAATTTAAATGTTTGGCTTCATAAAAACATGGTTCGCACGGGCCTGTAATACTCCTTGAAAAACTGTTAGGTCCTTGAAAACTCCTTGAAAATGATTTTCTCCTTGAAAACTCCTTGAATTTGAAGAAGCAGTGCTTGAATTTTATGCAAAAGTCCTTTAATACTTGAGGATACAGCAAAATAAGTTAATTTTGACATCAAAAGACTGAAAATATTGCATTAACATCTAACATCAGTTGAGAAACGGTCAAAAAGAAAGTGTGTGCTGGAAGAGATTGAAGAAGTCAAAAAGAAGAAGAAGAGAACTGATGCTGAAATAAAGTCACTCAATGACACAGCCGATGAACTTTGTACCAAAGCAGAGGCTACTGCTAAGTTAACATTTGTCACTCAGGCGAATGCTTTGAGGCGATCTGCAAAGGACAAACTTAATGATCTTGTTTCCTTAGACAAAAAATTAAGTTCCATGCTGGAAAAGCTGAAGGAATGATTCTATAGAATCCTATCCATTGGTTGTACCACATTATCTGATCTGTGTTCACCGATTTCCGTCCATCAACGCAAGTTAGCTGTACAATTATTTGTTTTTTGGAGGGGAGGGGGGTGGGGGATACACATATCACTGGCTGCCATATTGGAGGGGGTACACATGTCACTAGTGATATGTGTGCGGGGATACACATATCACGGGGGTACACATATCACTGCAAGAGCGGAACCGCTGATTGTAAGCGCTGAGGAATTTCACGATATTTTTGGTAGTTCTGATGAAGAAAATAATGCAGCAGATTTCGATGGGTCTGATATTGATGTTCAGGAAGTAGATAGTGATATAGAGGAAGATGAAAATGAAAGAGACAACGACTTGAATGCAAGTGACACTATTGTGTGGTCAGATGAACTCGAAGATTTTGATATTGACGAGTTTAGCGGCCAACAAGCCATAAAATTTAATGTTCCTGAAAACGTGTCTCCTAACGATTTCTTCAGCCAACTCTTTGGAGATTCAGTTATTGATACGATCGGGGTGGAGACTAATCGATATGCTCGGGAAAAGCTAGCAGACACGCCGCGTCTCGAAAAGTGGAAGGACATAACAAATCCCGAACTGAAGGCTTACCGGTATTTCGGTATATGCATTATTATGGGCATAAACAACCGTCCGCGAATCGCCATGTACTGGCCATGGTCAACCAACCCATTTATTGGTAATTCAGGCATCCAGAGCATCATGACGAAAAACCCGCTTTGAAGAAGTTAGCCAGTATCTTCACTTCGTCGACTCCAACACGGAGCCGGCACGTGGCGATGCAAATTATGATAAGCTCTTCGAGATTCGCCCGATCCTTTCCATCGCTTTGGATAATATTCAAAACGCATATGAGCCCTCCAAAAATCTGTCCGTGGATGAGGCGATGATTGCTTTTAAAGGACGGCTTTCGTTCCATCAGTGTATGCCCGCAAAGCCAACAAAATATGGAATAAAAGTTTGGGTGGCCGCCAATTCCCAAAATGGCTACGTTTGCAACTATGCTGTTTACCTCGGCCAAGAAGGTCAAGCTCGTCTACATCAGGCCTTGGCTACGATGTAGTTATGAAAATGGCAAGACCATTTCTTAACAAAAACAGACATATTTTTGTCTACATTTTTTTACGAGCACAAATTTGATGGAACATTTGCTTGCTCAAAACATGTACGCTTGTAGAACTGTTCGTTGCAACTGGAAAGACTTGCCACCATGTTCAAACGAGGTGCTTCCATGAAGCATACACTGGGTTGCCTGTGGTACGTGCTACCGAAAATCAGAAGGCACTGAATTGTGTGGTATTGAAATACAGCATTCCAGTCTCTGAAGAATAACAAATAAAAGAGAAGCGAGAAACATTGGCTTCTGGGCTGACATGTTGATAATTTTCAAGTCCTTTTCACTGCAAGTTTGAGCGTGCCCTCTGAACATCTGACAGCTTTTCACTGAAGTTAATCCCTTTCGGCGGGGTTAGTATTTGGATGGGAGGCCAAAACAAATATACCCCTCATAAAACAGAAGCATCGGACCGAAAATACTATTAACGCTATCAAATGCGAACTCAGCAAGGTACAGATTTTGTTAGCTTGCTTTATGCAAAGCAAGAACATCATTCTAAAAGCTTATTCTACGCAAAAAGTAGGTTCTGGAGGTAATTTTGAGAGTGGAAATCAAGGTTACGCGGCAGACGGCAAATACAAACTCGCGATATAATTAACTTAACACACCAGAAAGACGCTAACCTCATTTTGACAAGAAAATGCTTTACTATTGCCATAAAAACTTTCCAGTTAAGCTCGCATATCATAAAACATGATGAATTCATAAAGGCCACCTTTTCCAGCAAACAATTTTTTGAAACAAACAAAATATTTGCTATTAGAGGCAAAAACCCCTTCTATTTCATTACGTGCATGAAGAGAAGAAACTCAATTAATCGTGTCAAATATGCGCAATATTGCAACAAACTAAATTTCAGGATCAAACCATTTACATGAAGAACCTTTTCCTTGAATAATGAAGCACAAAATACAGGGCAAGCTTTCACATTTCCAATTATTTTTTTTACCTGAAGACTGTGCAGAAGGAACGGCCGTAATTTCGATATTGAGAAGCCTTGTGTGGCAGGTGTTTACAGCTCTTACATGGGAGATGTTGACCGAGCCGATCAACTTTGTTCTTTTTATTTCACGGGTTATTCTTCCCGCAAATGGTACCGCTGCATTTTTTGGTTTTTATTTAACCTAGCCATTTGTAACACTTTTGTTTTGGAGTCATTTCATCGCACCTCTCACGGTCAGAGAAACCGAGCAATGATCAATTTTAGGCTTGATCTCGCAAATAATAATAATAATAATAATAACAACAACAACAACAACAATAATAATAATAACAACAACAACAATAATAATAATAATAATAATAATAATAATACTTTATTCAGAAGCAATCCTGAATTGGAGGACCCAGACGTTATCCCTATTAAAGGGGCTCCTACCTAACTGCATTTGTTTAAATACTATTTACAAGTTATAAAATTATTTCAAAAATTAGAACTAACAGGAAAGAGCATGCCAAAAATAGAAACAAACAAACAAAAATGTATATGTATATTTAAAGGGATAAAGTAGAAAATAAAATTAAGAAATAAAATTAAAAAAAAAAAGAATAAGAAGCGGTGGATTAATTAACTTATGTTCATCCAATTTTTCAAATTGTACTTAAATTTGTTAATATTGGCCATATTTATACTAGAGGACGTCTAAGACGTCTATCTCTTAGACGTCTTAAACGACTAGTATAAATGTGGGAAATAATGTAGACGCATTATCAAACGTCAGACGAATTAAATGTCTCAAGTTAAGACGTCTTAGTTGTCTGAGACGTTTAAGCTGTCTAGTATAAAGACGAGACACTCTAAACTTGGATGCAGTTAGCAAAGAAGTGCACACAGTCTCTTTGGTAATTAAATCTCAGTATCTTTTGAAGAAAATTGTGAATTTGATTTCTAGCCGTCGAAGTTAAGTGCGTCCTGTATTTATATTAGTCGTACTTACGGCCAGACATATAATGCGTTTGGACGTCTTAGACGTCCTCTAGTATAAATATGGCCATTAATGTCATTTCCAAGAAGGTATTGTGGTAAGTGGTTCCATTCCTTAATGATATTCACAAAGAAAGAATATTTAAAAGCATTTACTTTTGCATATTTCATGCGTATTATGAATGAATTGTGGGATCTCACAACATGGAACAGGGAGATACAAAAGACAAATTTAAACTCAAATGGAAATGCTGCCTAATATTGGCAAATTTATTTTTGAAGTATATGTCAGTGATGTCTTTTTTTTCCTGATTTTCTTAAAATGTCCTTTATTGAGACTATTGTCCCGCCAACTGGCAAACTGAGTTGTACTTATGATTAGTGTATTTTAATGTGTTATTGATGACAACAAGTCACAACATCCCTTGTGGTAGTCTGTGGGGTGTATCTTCTAATCTCCGTCGTGGGTAGTGATCCGTTGCAGAATAGTTCAGCCTACTTCATTCATTTTTGTGGTAGTGCACTTTGAAGTGCACTACACACTATGTCACCGTGTATGTAAGAGTGAGTGAGTGAGTGATTGTAAGTCTGTGTTGACAAATAGGCCTGTAGCGCGTGCATAACTCACAAACATAAACAGGTCTGCTGGAAGTAAGCTTGAGTTTCAACAAAATGAGCTTGAAAATCGGCATGAATTTGTGACACTGATGATAAAGCAGCTGCTATTTCCAAAACGATGGAATTACCTAGTGATAAATAACGTCATTTGGGATAGGGAATTTTTGAATTTGCAGAAACATTGGTCAACCTCAAGAGGTGAGCTATTGTGATCTTTGTGTTGAATTCGCCGTTTCTTGTCAGTCTTTAAAACACTTGAAAGAAAAAAAAAACAAACTAACAAAAACAAAAACCTGGTGACGCAGATTTATCCTTTGTTGAGTAAACATGCTAGGAAACTTGATCACAGTGCCCGCTGAATTCGATGTCACTTTCGATTTTGCAATTTACTCTTGCAGCCAAAAGTACAATAGAAAAAGCAAAGGTAGGAAAAAATGTTTTTCGCTGATGGTAACTTTTTATGTTCTCAGTTCAAAATTTAAGTTGTTTTCATTTCGCAAATTTTGTTGCTGATGGCAAAATATTCTCGATCAACCCTTCCCGAAAACTTCTTCTTCTCTTCCTAAAAACTTTGTATCAATATTTATTTACTTTTTCATTTTGCATAAAGCAAGCTAACAAAATCTTTGCCTTGCATAGTTCGCCTTTTTGAGGGTTAAAAAAGAATTTTCATTCCTATGTTTCTGACAGCAAGTCCTATATTTTGAGGTCACCCATCCAAATACTAACCCTGCCCGGCAGGGCTTAACTTCAGTGAACTTTTGCCTCAGAAAACTGTCAGGAGCTCAGGGAACTTGGTAATGATCAACATGTCAGCCTCGAAGCCATTGTTTCTCAATTCCCTTTATTTTCTTCTTCTTCAATCTTCTCGGATTTAGTATTTTACTAGTAAACAACTTGTCTTTGCAGGGGGCTATTTACCTAAGACATCTACCATTGCACTATAATGACACACGGTACCAAAACGATATTGTGTACTATTAGAGCTACATGTTATATGCAAAGATAACTTGAATCTCCTGGAAGACAAAACACAGCTCAGTTGACAATTATACAGTGCAGTGTTAAATAATGCACTACCACACGTATGCAGTGCATGCCTGTTTTTGTTTGGAGACAGTTGAGTTGTTGGTAAGAGATTATATAAACTTTTCTTGTCACCATTCTTTACATGTAGTTGTACATATTCATGTATGCTTTGGTAGCTTCCTTTGTATACTTTTTTCTTATATTTTATTGAATGATATTAATAAATCGATTGATTTGGTTTGATTAAGACACCCTGAAGAGGCTTGAAACAGATGAAGGCAGCAGCAAAGACACCCTAAAAGAGACACATGGTGAGTTCACTCATTTTATTGACTTATCTGAATGTTCTAGGGATGTAACAAGAACTGTTTTCTCTTTTTCCTGCGAAACATCTTTTCACAGTTCGCTTAATGACTGTCTATTTTATTCCCAAAGAAATGTCAAAACATTTGAAAGACAAGTTCAGTGAGATAGAAGGTAGGTGGCCACATGTAAATGGCTCTTATTTCATGAGTTAATTTGAGTGTTTTTAACTTTTGAACTGCTGGCAAAGTTTCCAGTGAATGGCTCTGCGCTATCCCGTGATATCTCCACTTTTTATACTCCTTTTGTTTTAAGGCCTCCGCACACTACCCGATTTTCTGTTAGCCGACGAAAAATCTTCAGACAAGTGTGCATCTTTAGACAAGTGTGCAACAAGATGGGGGCTTGTCGGACGATATCTGACAGTGGTAGATCGACAAAATGTCTTGCCAGGCCTTGTTGGGTACTGCTAGTGTACAGTGGACCAGATTTTTTTGTTGGGCTTCGCGCGCGCCGCAACCAATAGCCCACTTTGGTTGTATTAAATTTCAGTCCTAAACAAAAGGCATCATCTCGAGGTTCTGGGGAATAAATATAAGCATTTGTACGAGTTTACTCCCCAGAGCCTGGAAAAAAGCCTTTCGTTTAGGACTGAATTTTAATGCTTGGAGCCAAAGCAAAGAGTGAGAGCCTAACTGAATGGAGTGGTCTTTCACTGAGTAATTATGTCTTTAAAATGAAGTCACACCAAGATGAACCTCTCGTAGTTACTCACGTACATGCGAGTGTCCTGGAAAGGTGCAAGTACCTTTAGCAGGTGATTTTTGGGTAGAGACAGAGTTACTGATGCAAAGAAAACTTGTTTGGCTTGTGACAGTGCTGTTTTACGGTTTGAAAATAATCGTGGAATGCTAGGCTCTCTGGCATGCAGGGCAATCCTTTCTTTCGGTAGGTTGAGAATTTTACTCGAATTTTGTTTCTACTGTTCTCAACCTCCATTGGAGGAAGAGGCCAGATTAGATTTATAGAATCAAATCAATGAAATGAGATGTATAACGCAATCCAATGGACTTTTTCTTACATTTTAGGTACTTAAAAAAAGTAAGACTTGTCTCCAACTTCAGTTGTTGATTTTGTTTAATATGCAAATACTCAGCAAATACTTAGCGTAACATATGAAATGTATGGTCTAATATTAAGCTTGACCATTTTTTAGAGCCTATTACTTGTAGCATGTACAAGTCAGTTACAAAAGTGATCATTCTTTTGAGTAATTCAGTATTCCAGAAACCTTCTTTCTGAAGTACTGTAACATACTTCTACACTTGGAGTTTTTTTCCATAATTGCTCAGCCCACAGTGTTAATTTCAGTGGTGATTATTATTTGCTTATAATTTGAAGCCACAGTGGTCAAGTGTTTGAGACTTCAAGAGGTTGTTTGACTGTATGAGTTCTGGCATCAGTTGTTTAAAGGGTAGATAGGGCTATCCACTGGATAAATCACTACCCACTGGATAAGTCAATTCGTTTTGCTAGTGTTTATCCGCTGGATAGTGATTTATCTGGCCCCAGTTGTTCAAAAGGTGGATAACACTATCCACCAGACAAATCACTATCTATTGGACAGCGCAATTGGTTCCGCTACTATTTATCCACTGGATAGCGATTTATCTGTCAGATAGTGCTATCCATTGTTTCAACAACTGGGGCCTGGTGGGTAGCGCTATCCACCTTTTGATGCATGTACAAGTCAGGTCTTTATCCAACCTTGTTCCCAGAGTCTCTCTTCTCTCCCTCCTTTGTTGTTGAGGAGAAAGGATGCAGAGAAGAGAGACCCTGGGAACAAGGTTATTCTTGATCATCTCTGTTTTCTATAACGTTAATCCATGTTGCTTCTCTATGTGTACCCGCCTACAACTTAATACTGACAAATGTTTGATAAACCTTGTAACAAATTCTATGATCGACACTTTTCGGTTATTTAATTTCACTCACTTTAAGATCAAGAGAATTTCTTTGTCATGTTAATTGGAGCTAATTACAGACTGATTTCATTTCGAGGGACTTTTCTCATTAACTAAATAGTTTGGCTGATTACACGCCGCATAGATTTTTGAAAATCATCATTGTTTTAGGTGTTTAAGTTTTAGAAATTTGTTTTTGTCACCTGAGTGCTGCATCATTAATTTTGATGAAATTTAACAGAGGACAATGGGGTTTTTGTGATTATGGCGTGTATGAATTGCCTTGTCTATGTTTTTATATTTTCTAAATTTGGAAAGCATGACAAATTTTACTGGAAGACTAATATTCTAAAAATCAACTTGGTTTAACCAACTAGAAGTTTTTTTTTTTTTAAGAATTCTCATTATTTGCTGGAGAACAGTCATTATCTGTTTATGAAATGAAAAGCAATTATGAAAAGACCTCTACTTCTACACCAAGGAAATTTTACCCAAAGAAGAGGCCATTTCCGAGTTCATGTCTGCCTCCTCTTCAAAGCGAGTCTAAGTGCGAAGTTTTTGTGATGGTAATTAGTTCTACTTTACATATGAATGAAAACTAATTTTCATAAGAAAAACTTCGCACTTAGACTCGCTTTGAAGAGGAGGCAGACATGAACTCGGAAATGGCCTATTGGTGTTCTTTTGAGAAGAATCCTAAACCTTCTTTGGTGACGAAGAATCCAACTTGAAAGATCCCCCAAAGACGGCATAGTTTACTGAATATAGAAGAATGATTTATTCGTTTGGAGAGAATCTGGTTTCAGAGTCCGGTGTTTCGCTCTTCTTCATCTTTTCATCTTCCACGATACTTTGCAAAGCATTCAGCAGCGACACAATCTGCATTACACTTACACCTACACACTACACACATTTTAATCGAAAATCCCAGGCAACACTTGACAACACTAACTGTTGGTAACACATTCAGCACATAGAAATGTTGTCGCTTCAATCACATCATATTATTCATTTTTCAGGTTGAAATATAATACATAATAATACATACTTAATTGACCTCTCCCCATAGGGGCTTTTCAGGGCCAATGAATCAACGAAACAACAGAACACAACAACTACAACTGTTAAGAATCCCAACTGGCCGGAGGCAAACCAGTTGGCTATTTACAAGTGCAGCTGGGAAGTTGAACCAGGGACTACCAGGATCAAATTCAACGAGTAGTCAGAGCGGGTCTTGAACCCGGGATCTTCGGATCTCAAGGCAAGCGCCCTAACCACTGGGCCACACTGCCTCCTACATCCTAATTATCCTAATTTTGCTTAAGAAAATTGCATGCCATCGGGAAACACTACGCCTTCGCAATGGTGTTCACGACAAGAATCTTGTCATTCGAAACAGATTATCCCAGAGTCGTTCGTTTCCCCACACGCTGGACAACGGGAACGAAGACTCTGGGAATGAGATTGCACCCCTGCCGTTGCATCACAATATGTATCACATTTTGTCAAGCAAAGATGCGTGGTGATAACGTGTTATAGAGGCTATCCTTACATTTGTAAATTGGTGCAGTTTCTTGAAAGTTTTGAAACTGGTTTGAGCCTTCTCAATTATTTTTCCTCTCTTTAAGAAATGCTCACCCAGTGGAAGAGGGAAGAGGGAGACACAAAAGACAACTTGAGAGGGATCGAAGGTAGGCTGGCAAGTATAAACTTCGAACGGAAATACTGCCAAATTATGGCCTTAAACTTCTGGTGCGTGTAGGACAGTGCCAACAAGATGATGACAGGGGGGCAAGTGCCATGTGGAACAATCTCTCACTTTTTGGTGTCTACTGTCCTTATAAGACCAGTAGGCACCTATGCCATCATCGTGTGAGAGTGAGTGTCCATAGGGTTTGCATCTTTTAGACGACGTGGCCGAGTGGCTATACGCGCGCGTGTAGGTTCCAGTTAAATTTAGAGGTCGCGCGTTCAAGTCGTACTCGATCGATATGGAGGCCTTTTTCCTTTTGCATTTTTTCCTTTTTTCTTTTCTTTTATTCCAGCTGCCGGAAACACAGACGACAAAAAGCATAAGAAAAATGCAACAGGTTAAAAAAACAAACCAATTTTGGGATTTGCGATATTCAAACTTTCGTCAGCACAATTTTTTTAGCATAAAGAATACAGACAGGGCGGGCGGTAATTAGCACTAAGCGATTTTTACTAAAAGAATCAAAATTGAAACCGGTAAAAAGACCAATTCACCCGTGGGTGAACAATTTTTATAAAGTGAAACTTGAGTAGATGCGAGGTGTGCATTCACTGTAATTGATGCCGTTTGAATTATATGCTGAACATGTCGCCCCCGTCTTCGATTTGCGTCTGACTAATCGTCCCCACTGTTTCTTATTAATTTCCCGTCAAAATCAATTTCTGAGCCAGGCAACTCGATTTGCATCAGATCTGCTTCAGTGTTTGATTTTTCAATCGTTAACTCGAACAGTACTTCGGTTCTCCTTGCGAGTTTCTACTTCGTCACTCCCAAAACACCTCTGTCGTGTGGAACAATACCAATGCCACTTGCGGGCCCGTTTAAGCAATACCGATACCACCCAGCGCGCCCGATTGAGCAAATCGAGATTGATTCCCCCTACAATACATTTACCCTTTTTACGCGGGGACTTTAGGTTGCCTCCTCGGGTTTTGGGCTCTGGGACAAGACCCTGCAAGATATGATGATGATGATGATGATTATTATTATTATTATTATTATGAAGGCAGAATGGATTATAAACTAGATATACTTACCAGGAAAGTAGTCCAGCAAAATATTCCATTATGTGTATGACCATTTAGACAAAAGGAACATGAAACTTCAATTCAACATCAGTTAAAAAATGGTCGTTTTTCGCTGCTACATATTATTATGTGACTCATACTTCACTGGTAAGCATACAGTAGACATCATTCTGATATAATATTTTCGGGTGAGTGAACAACGACGATTTTTTTTTCAGTTATTGACTTTTTGTCTCTTTTAGATGGTTTCGGTCCAGCTGACTTTATCGACGATATTCGAGAACTCTACAAAACCCGTGAAGGATGGCTTGCGCCTTTCCCGTGGTGCGAAGAGTTTCGATTCCATCTTGATAACATTTTTACCAGGCTAAAAATGGTCAGCAGGAAAAAAGAACGAGGGACAAAGACTGACTCTACAGTTAACATGTTGGAAATCTTTAAACCACACGAAGAATGTTCGCAACCCAGAAAGGTTTTGATTGAAGGACAGCCAGGCATGGGAAAGACAACCTATTGTAACAAGGTTGCTTACGACTGGGCCAGGAACTGTAAATCAGGAGATTCATTTCCTGATGTCCAAGTGTTGCTGTTGTTGAAATGTAGAGACATTAACTCTGACTTATGGGAGGCTATTGATGACCAGCTTTTACCGAAAGACATAAAGAAAGAAGAAAGAGAAAAGTTCTTCAGCTTCGTTCGGGACCATCAGTCAAAGGTCTTGCTGGTACTTGACGGATTGGATGAGTTGCCAACTCATAAATTAACCGTCTATAAAGAGATTGTTCAAGGGAGAATGCTTCCAAAATGTCATTTAGTGGTTACAGCACGCCACGAAGGTGGGATAGAAGTACGGGAGTGCTGTGACACCCTGCTAGAGGTCGAAGGATTTACTGAAAACGATGCTGAAGATTTTATCTGTAGATATTTCAAAACCGAGGAGCATCTGGCGGAAAAGCTCTTGGACAAGCTGCAATCGGATGAAAGCCTTGAGGAACTAACTGCAAATCCATTAAATACAGCACTTCTATGCCTCCTTTGCGAAGACTTCCAGGGAGATTTGCCAAAAGGTAGAACTCTCCTTTTCCTCGAAATAGTTGCGTGCGTGCTGAGGAGGTACATGCAGAAGAAGAATTTAGCAAAAATGGACCAAGACCCAATCGAGTTTTACCACACTGAATTAAAGGATCTGGGTTGTATAGCGTTGAATGGCTTGCTCAACGATGAGATGTATTTCGAGCACAGCGCATTCCGAAATTGTACCAGCGACTTAATACCTGAACTGGGATTTCTGTCAGTTCAGCCGGGACGCAGCAAACGAAGACCAAGTAGGTGCTACGGGTTTCTACACAAGAGCTTTCAGGAGTTCTTTGCTGCGTTTTATCTCAGTTGCCAGCTTCTAGATGAGGAAATTAGCCCCGATAGCTTAGTTTCTGACACCAGGTATTTTAAAGAGTTTCAACAAGTGCTTATGTTTACTTGTGGTGTATTGGCTCAACGGTGCGAGGCGAGGGCCACGGCACTTGTATCAAGTATAGCAAGTGCAGTTAACCAATTAGCAGACGCGAGAGCAAGGGGTGGCTATGTACTTGTTTCATTGAATTGTATCAAGGAATGTGAGAAAGATCAGGGTACCTTTAGCAACGAATTAGCGCATACTTTTGGTTCGCTTCTTGAAATTCAAACATGTGATTTATCGCGAGCGACTTTGTCTAATCTAGTCGGTCCCTCAAGTGCTTCCACACTGGCTAGAGCATTGGAAATGAATTCATCGCTGAGAGAGTTACGTTTGTTTCGCAATAAAATCGGTGACTCGGGTGCTGCTGCACTGGCTAAAGCAATGGAAAGAAATTCAACGCTGACAGATTTAGATTTGGTCTCCAATGAAATCGGTGACTCAGGTGCTGCTGCACTGGCTAAAGCAATGGAAAGAAATTCAACGCTGACGCACTTACGTTTGTCTGGCAATGAAATCGGTGACTCTGGTGCTGCTGCACTGGCTAAAGCAATGGAGAGACATTCAACGCTGACAGAGTTAGATTTGTTTGACAATAAAATCGGTGACTCGGGTGCTGCTGCACTTGCTAAAGCAATGGAAAGAAATTCAACGCTGACACACTTACGTTTGTCTGGCAATGAAATCGGTGACTCGGGTGCTGCTGCACTGGCTAAAGCAATGGAATTAAATTCATCGCTAACAGAGTTATATTTGTTTGCCAATAAAATCGGTGACTCGGGTGCTGCTGCACTTGCTAAAGCAATGGAAAGAAATTCAACGCTGACACACTTACATTTGTCTGGCAATGAAATCGGTGACTCGGGTGCTGCTGCAGTGGCTAAAGCAATGGAATTAAATTCATCGCTGACAGAGTTACATTTTTCTGGCCGTGAAATCAGTAACTCGGGTGCTGCTGCACTGGCTGAAGCAATGGAATTAAATTCAGCGCTGATTGTCTTGTGGTTGAATGACGATATAATCGATTACTAGTTTTCTGTTGCACTGACTGAAAGAGAACTGACACCCTGCGATCGTGAAATTGTATGCATTGCATACCTTTAAGCCATTTTCAAAACGTTTAAAAACTTATTTGGTAAGAAGAAAGGATAAGAAATAGGAATCAGTTCTTTAGGAGAAGGCCAGACAACGATTGTCGTTTATTACTGTTGACGAATCGCACACAGTAGGAACATGGACAGGAAAACGTTAACTGTTAAGTTACAATCTCAGTTTGATCTTGAAAAATTTCCCAGCGAATTTACACAATGCACGCTATGCCCAATCATACCGCTGCGCTCGGTCCGTACGCCATGGCCTCGGGCCAAATATTTTCCCGACCTGCCCTCCCACTTAGTCAATAACTACCTATTATTAGCACTTCTTTTCCCCCATATACCGGTAAACATTGTTTCAGGAACAGTTTTAACTGTTTTGCCGTCAGAAGACGAACTTCCTGCTCATCATTCCAGTCCGTTGTCGGAAATGTATTTCGTTCTTTGGCCCTTTTCTTTGCCTTCAAAGAAAGAAACTCTTGACGTTCCACAAAGTTCTTGCACGCACCGTTGTCAATCAAAAACATATCGCAGACTTTCTCTATTTCGTTACTGTATGAAGAAGTGAGCTTCCCGGAAGCAAATAATTGTTTTAAATTGTAGGCTGCGGAGACGGCGATCAATTTGGTTACCAATGTTGTGAACAGGGGAAGGAATGTAATCTCGAAGTGTGGCGTTGCTGATACCAGGAACAGGGAACCAATTTTCAGGAACACTTGCTGACCATCCTTCCTGCTCGCCAGGGAAGCCCAGGAGATTTTCTGGAACTTCTGCATCTGAGGGTGAACGAAGTTACGACTGTCTTAAAGGACAGTATCTAAGTACAAATGGTTTTTTTCCGGACAGTCATATATGTTGCTGCAAGTTATGTTTTAAGTTGAATTTGGCCTTATAATTGATACAGGCTGGATTGTTGAAATTTTATGACACAAATCAATTATTTTCCAAGGACTAAAGGATGTGGCAACATGTCTAAAATGTGATGACATTCCTTATAAAAAATTCACATTTTCTAAGAACATTTAGCATTGAGAGTTCATTATCTGTTTTACAATGCATGTGAAATTGTCTTTACAAAGTCACATGACATAAAATGAAAGTTAGGGCCCCCTGTAATAAAAGTAATTTTAATTTATCGTCTTTCCTACAACTTGCGTCGCAGGGATAGTTAACTTTCGTGGGATCAGCAATTGATGATAACCTCAGCCCGGTCCTTGTATGACCATCGTCAAAAGCGTGACGTATTGCAAGAAACGTTTCCTATTAATTTAAAACTCCTGCTAAGCACATCTTGCAACGTGCACCTAATGCAAAAAATACATTGCGACAGATTGCAACTAAATTCCATGTTATGCAATTGGGAATCCTTATAAGATATAAGGCCAGATCGCCACCATCATTTGAATATCAATGCTAGGAGGACTTCAAACGAGATGTTTGACGAGTTGGCTGTACCAAAAGATCTCTGATGAGTCCCTTGGCAGGGACGAAACCTACGTATGTCGGGCTAGACACAAAAATATACATTGAAGTATCCTTCTCAATTTAAAACTGCAACTGAATTTCTCCTAAAAACACAGCATTGCATCGTTTGAAGGCTACAATAGCTTCCTCTCTCCTCGGTTCATGAGATATGGCAACTATTAAGCGTGTGTAACACTAGATATAAATTTGGGAGATAATAACATCTTGATTTGTTCTTCTTCGTTAAGGTGGCTGAACACAGTCTTTCCATGGTCAGTGGTATTCATTAAAGGTCAGCACTGATTTTGAAAAGCAAAACAAATATGGCGAGTACATGAAAAAAAAAACGATTGAAAAGGCGGTGTAAAGTCGCTTCCGTTACGTGAACGTCATGTTGAATCCACATCTCGTCCTCAGAGCCCGCTTTTCTTTTGGTCAGCACCAAGAACACGGACTCTGCTCATTTCCAAGGCAGGAACACATCACCGACTTCCGGCTTGTCTACGCAGGCTCAGAAATTTGAAACAACAGCGGTTGTCAATGGTTACAAATATGGACCTTCACTACGACTGTGCATAAATTGTAAATGGCCAGAGTCGGTGTTCTTGGTGCTGACCAAAAGAAAAGAGGACTGAGGATCCCAGGAAAATTCTGCGCATGCGCAATAGCTCAAAAATGTGTGACCAACAGCTGTTGGCTCTTTTACCAAATATCTCGCAAACCCGACATTAGATTTTGCAGAAATTTGAAATTAAGATAGTTTCGACTACAAATAAGTAGGGGCAGCACTTATCAGAGAGCAAGTTGAGCTTCTGGGCAATGGCAGAAATGGAAGTATATATATGTGCTTAAAAACTGTGCACTAAAAACTGTAATGCCGTGTAACTATCTATGCATTACGTTGGATCAACCGTAAACGGTGATAATCATAAACACACAACTGTTAGGGCAGATCAAACAACATTCCAATTACAATCCTAGGCCATTCTCTTCCCCAGAGCTGCTCGGCCCTCTTTGCCGCCAGAGGCAGAGCACGTGAGACAGGATTACTCATAGCCTCCCACGCAGACGCTCTTAGAGATTGGTCACGCGTTCCTCCCTGTAGGTACTGTGGACAGTGTAGATAACTGTTCCCATTGTAGACAGTGTAGATAGCTGTTCCTAGTGCAGACAGTGCACCTAGGGTGAATGGTATATATGGGCATACATGAATGTTAAAGAATAACGTAGGTAACTTATTTGCATATTTTCGTGATATCGTATCATGAAAAGAGCGTCGGCTGAAACGAGCCCGAATTTACGTAGACCAATCACAACGGACTTCCAGATTCTGGGAGTGTAGTTTAGACCCTGAGAAAACTGCAAGAGGATGAGCTTCGTGTGTTGGGCATTTAAAATCGCTGAGTTAAATTCTTATCAAAGGGAAACTGGAGGTATAAATTTAAGGGTGCGATGGATTGACCCTATTCCGGAATAAGAATACTTGGAGTGATGATTTATAACTTTACGTTTTACGTTTTGAAGCAACAAGGATAATAAAGATATGGTTAAAATAGTGTTTTAGCAGGTGCTTTACAGTTTTAATGTGAAACTCCGTAAAAACGAAGGATTTCTAACTTCTATTCCATGCATAGGCTTACGATCAGTCGAACGCACCCTAAAGAATGAAGAAGAATGAATCCTATAAAGGGCGTTACCTTGCTTTGTCCCCAGTCGCTCTCAATCGCTTGGGACAAGAGAGCGAACGGACAGATGGGAAGGGGAAAAAACCCTTTCGAAGGGCCTTCGTCTCTTCATTCGCTTCGTGTCCCAAAAAATTATCTATCGCTTTGCTGGCTGAAACATTTTATCCTGGGATTCTCGTGAGGTCGTCTTGTGGCAAGTCTAGTTACAACTTGTTGTTTCGTTTTTCTTCTAGCGCCAAGCCTGCTATACTGAGGAGGCGAGGGTGTGATAGCAACGATCTCTGGGAAAGTGTTGTAGAAACTATGTATTGTATGATCTCTCCTGTTGGGCTAAACTACAGAATACAGGGCCACTTTTAACCATGCACCAAACGAGCCGGCTCGTTAGGCTCGTTTGCTCTTTGCTCTTTGCGCTGACGAAGTTAATTGTCTGGCTCGTTTGCTCGGCAGTGGATCTCAGTGATGTGTGTTTCTATTTTTTCTACGTACAAGATAAATATAAGCTTATGCAATTGTCGTTATAAAGTTTGAACATCTAAAGAAGAAAGTAGAAAGCGTTCAACTCCATGTAATTTTCCCATCGTGTGTTTACCGTACTACACTTTTCACGAGATCATGTGAAGAATAAAGCACTCGTTTACTGATTAAGCCTAAGCGCTCGTTGCAGTGATTAGGCCTAAGAACTCTCGTAAAATTTTAGCTTTCATTTTGCGGTT
>NC_090874.1:21892424-21907424 GCF_036669935.1 Montipora foliosa | reverse complement strand
AATCTCAAAAGCGACGAGTACTGGACTTCGACAACAATCTATCGCCCGTCGAGACGAAATCAAAGTGAGCTGTATTTACCTGAACTAATTTGACACGATTGAGTTTCTTGTCTTCACGCACGCAATGAAATAGGAAGAGGTTTTCGTCTCTAAGAGCAATTATGTTGTTTATTTCAATAAATTTTTCGCTGGAAAAGGATTCTGTGGTATTTTCTGCCTTTGTGAATTATAATATCATGTTGTGTATTGAATTTTCGAGCTTAAGGTTGAAATGTGATATGGGAGAAGATTTTTTAGTATTGCTCTGTAAGCAGCAGGGATCGCGTTAACGCAGAAATCGTGTATTTTTACGCGACTAAAATCTAAAAAATGCATCATCGAAATTTTAATGCGTCCCAGGACGCAAGGCACTGACTTAAATAACTCACACAACTTGCTCTGATTTGTCAGTATATTCTGTTGTTTGTAAAACTGTTGGAGCGATCTGTGATCATAATAATTATTGAAGTTCTAAGAAATGGGGTTTAAAACATCTAAAAAGACCTGTTAAAACTAAATTTTCGACCGCCTTCTGCGGTCTTCTTCAGAGGGATGTACTCTGCAAGTCACTGAATGCAAATATATAGCAAAAGACGTCACTGTTCGTTGCTCCTAAGGGAGGAAACCAGTGATGCGTTAACCCTTGAAAAGGGTGCTCTTTCATTAACAGAGTTCTTGTCCAGGAATGAATGTAACGGCTCTAGAAAAAGCCTTTGTCGGCAGGTCGTATGCATATGGGTCAATATTAATTCCAAGTTGGTTACTCTCCTTTTCTCATAATTTAAAACATACTCTTTTTCTCGCAGAGGGTCACCAAAATTTTGGGACCCCCAAAAAATGCTTGGGACCCCAATTTGGCCGAACATGCGGGTCTCAGGACCCAGATTGAAAAATCCTCGTGCCATCCCTGAAGCAGGACGGGTTCACAGAAAATTGAAAATTATCAGCATGTCAGCCCAGAAGCCAATGTTTCTCGCTTCTCTTTTATTTGTTATTCTTCGGAGACTGGAATGCTGTATTTCAATACCACACAATTCAGTGCCTTCTGATTTTCTGCAACACGTACCACAGGCAACCCAGTGTATGCTTCACGGAAGCATCGTTTATTCATAATTCACTCAAGTTCTCTGGAAGGTGGCTTCGCGTCTGCGCAGCTATACTCCGTTGTAATTTACGCATAATTCACTCAAGTTCTCAGAGAGGTGGCTACGCGTCTACGGTAACGCAGATACTCTGTTGTAATTTATTTAACAATTATTCGCCGAAGGCAAAGTGATTATCGGTGAATATTCACCGATAATCACGGAGCCTGAGGCGAGTAATTGTTTTAGTATAAATACACAGTGGCAAAACGACTACTTCTAATGATGAGGGGTTTTGAGAAACATTTTAGAATTAAAAAATATTGATATAAAAACATGACGTTTCGGCGACAACATGTCACCATTATCAAATGCAAAATAACCAGATGGTGAACGTTATATATACAATAGTAAGTGACAAATTACATTGGAATAAACAAGGCAGAAAAAGAATGGGAAAAATTTAAATAAACAGTTTCGCTGGAATGGAGTCATTTTGAGTGTTCAGAGTCGTTCTCTTTTTCTTTATGAAAAGCATCTCGTAAATAAGGCACTCAAATTTTCCGCGGCATTTCTTTAAGATGGTAAAGTGCTCGTAAAGATTAGTAGATCTTTGATCGTGTTTATCCTTTAGGTGTTTACCGATGACGGAATACTTATGCTCATTGATGCGCAGGTGGAGGTGGCGGCTCGTGTAGCCTATATAATTCGAATCACGCGAATTACATTGATATTCATACACAACGCATTGCTGGTTTACAAGTGAGGGCTTTGTTTCCGTAACTTTTAAATCTTCAGAGATTTTCCTACTTGTGAAAACTGGTTGTATTACACGATCTATTTTTAATTGCAAAGGGAAAAATGCGACTGTATTGGTTGCAATTTCGAGCCCTGCTATTTAATTAACAATTAACCTACAAATGCATGGGTACACTCACGAAACCATCAGTCATTCAAAAGAATTTGTAAATAAGAACGGTAACACACGAACAAAATCGAAGGACAGTGGAGACATCTGAAGACAGGTTTGCCTGAATTTGGTAGGCGCAAATACATGTATTCAGGTCATATTGCCGAATTTATGTGGCGTTATTTACATAAACACGAGGATTTGTTCGAAGTTTTTCTAGCAGAAATGAAGAAGATTTACAACCCGAATAGCAAATAATATGTTGTAAAAGCTGTGCTTATTGACGTGTAATAGTATAATCAGACAGTGATTCACAAAAAAATGATCACACCCGATTTTCCTGTGGCCGATCCTTTCATATATCTAGTGCTTGCACTGTCTGTGTAGCCATTTGTAATGGCTACGCAGAATAGCTGGTGTTGCGGGGTATTCTGCAATTTAGTCGATTCTTCAATAGGTTCTTGGAATATTTTGCCGGTGGACATTCGTACTGCATGTTGTACTGGGAATTTTAACTTTAAAGTGAAGAAATTTCTTATGGACAAAACATGATTTCACTTTACTGAATCAGTTTTATTTTTTATTTGTATTTTTTATTATTGTATAATGCATATGGTGGTCTGCTTTTACATGGAGTCTGGGACTCTTTTGCAGACTCTCCTTATGGCATTTTTTGTCTCTCTTTATTATACCTGTATATACGTATTTCTGCCATTAAATTGTAATAAATAAATAAAGCTTGGCCGCGTCTGTTTGCGCTATCCCCCTCCCCTATATTTCTAGGGGGTTTTTTAATTGTAGTTTTATCTGTTTTACAAATCACTTTTCCATCCTTCTTTTCAGGAGTGGGGCCATACCGGTTTCCAGAGTTTTACGGAAATTGGTCAGAAACACGGGAAAGGGGACTTTGGAGAGTTAAAATCCAAAAATTACTAAGGGAGGCGCGGTGGGGCGCGGTGGCCTCATGGTCAGAGTGCTCGACTTCGGATCGAGTGGTCTGGGTTCGGGTCCTGGCCGGGGACGTTGTGTTGTGTGTTCTTGGGCAAGACACTTTACGCTAACGGTGCCTCTCTCCACCCAGGTGTATAAACGGTACCGGCGAAATGCTGGGGGTAACCTGCGATGGACTAGCATCCCATCCAGGGGGGAGTATAAATACTCCTTATCGCTTCATGCTACGGAAACGGGAGATAAGCGCCGGCCTGATGGTCCTTCTGGTTCATAAGCAGTGACTTTACCTTTTTAGTTTACTGGGGGAGCATTTATGACCCCCTAGAAACATTTATTGTGTTGGAAACTGGTCACCATTTATCCTAGATCTGCCTCTGCTTTTAGCCACATGCCGGCAGTCACACGGTGAAAACACACCATGCTTCTTCCTTGTAATAAAAAAAAACAAAAACAACAACAACAACAACAAAAAGAAAAAAACAAGAAAGAAATGGCCCTACTGGAGGGCTTTTGGTGACATGCCCTTTCTTTGGCTTTAATGGTTAAGGCTAATGAATTTCCTATAGCTTCATTTTGTGTTGTGTAATATATAAGACAAATGCGCTTTACAAGCCCAGGGAATATGGGTGGGATCGGAGATCAGCATGTATAGGCGCCGCTGGCAGCCGCTATCAGTCCATTAGCGATCTCACCCAGCACATGAATCAATGAAATGAGTCCTGACCACAACACCGGGATGCTCCATGCCCTACTTCGTACGATAGTGTGTGGGTTCTTTACCATCCCACTGGGTTGGCCCATTGAAAAGGTTGTAAAACCATGCTACGTTTTATAGGTCCTTATCCGAGAAGACTTGAAAGTTTTAAACAAACATGCCGGCAGTCAAAGAAAAGCACTTTCTCTTCTCAGTTATAATTAAGGCCCATTGTTGGGTCGGCCAGGAGTCGAAAAACACGAAAGAAAAGGCGCATTGGGCCCTTGCTCAACCATGTGACCACCCCTTGCTTTGGGCTTTATGCTTTCAACTTCATGTGTACTATTGTAAGTGAGTATTTTACCAGAAATGTTTTGTGCGAGGGTCTTTATCCCCTCCAGTCTCTATGAAATGCCCATTGGTTTGGGTTCTTTATTCTCTTGTCACGATTTTGACCTCTATCTCCACTCGTCGGTTCTCTTCTTTACCCCTTGGGGCAGGCAATGTTTGCTTTTTGCCACTGCAACCCCATGGAGATGGGGTTGTTCTTTCTCCCTGTCAAGTTGGGAGCAAAACTGCTATATGGGCTTTGCACAAGGCACTCATCCATCTTGGCGTTTTTTGGGTGGGGAATTACTGCCTGCAGTACCCTTTCAGCCCTGAGCTGAAGCCCAGTTAGGGAGGGGGAATATTGTTACTTCGCTGGACTGTGCTACCTTGTACCCAGGACCCCAGGAACTACATTATGCCCAGCAACTAGGCACAGTGTATGCCCCCACCTTGCAATACAGGCATGAGGCACCCCCTGGCATACAGGTGGTTGGTATCATCCATACTAGACTGCGCGCAGTACCTTTTTTCCTCAGATCATGTGAGCACAAGCCCCGACGGCTTCCTCGTTCGTGGATCAATGGCATACAGGAAAAGAAAGAGACTTGGTCTACATCCATACCTTGCCAGTACATTCCCTGCCCCCTGTTTATGCCCAAGTTGTGTCTATTGCCTTGCTGCGCACTAAAGCATTAAATGATATTTTAGAAGAAAATAGATGTTAGTTAATGCCAGTAAACAAATACTGGGCAGAGCCTGGGAGGAGAGCGTGGCTTCCCATCACGTGATTACCTTATTTGGCTCTTTCATTCAATCCCACCATGTGAGCCTTCTCGGTTTGACATTTTCAAAGCTCAGCTTGTTCTGTTTTCTGTTCAGCAGTTTAATCCCTCTCTCCCTTTATTGTAACCTACTTTAATAGTTCTTTTAAATAAAATATTTGCAGGGAATTGCTGCCTGCGCCACCCTTCAGCCTTGTGCTGAAGCCCTGTTAGGGAGGGGGCATATTGTTACTTTGCTAGACTGGGCTAAACTTGGTGCCAGGACATTATGCCAGCAACTATGCCCACCTCGCAATACAGGTGTGACATACCTCCTTGGCTAGGTGCCGAGACCCCTCATCCAGTGGTCCATACAGGCAGTGGGTATTATCCGCGCCTTGCCAGTACATTCCCTGCCCCTCAATAACGCCCAAGTTGTGTCTATTGTCTTACGGTGCACCAAAGCATTAAATGTTATTTATGTGAAATAACTTGTGAAACTATTTGAATCTTGCAAGCAACTATTTTTGACATGAAATTATTTTAAAAAACAAGTAGTAGTACCTTTCGTTTCCGGAATGGTAAGGACAGGAGAAAAGATAAAATATTTTGTAGTGCGGGTCACTCGGCCTGTCATATTGATTTTGCTTTGTCTGTTGAAACTCTCGAGAAATGAAGATAGAAATGTGGACGCCAACTCTCTGAATGGCGTCTGTTTTAACTTCAAGTTAATTTACCGGTTTTTGTAGCACTAACGGTAACCCAGACTATTTTGACCCTTTTTTCAACATTACGGCCCATAGCAATAACCAATAGAGCGCTCAAGTTAATCTTGTTTAGTCTTTGTGTTACAGGTTGATCACTAAATAAATGTAACTATTTGAGAAGGATTTTTAAAAGAAGGGTGTGTTCTATTCTGTTTTGATGATTTTGCACTTTTTTGGGGGAAGTTCTGTGGTTTTTTCTAGCAGACATATGATATTTGCACCTTGGACAGTCCCCCAGTTGACGAGTAAAAAATTGTCTGGCGTTAGACATAGTAAAATCTGTAAAGTCTCACTCCCAGGGGTCATTGGGTTAAGCAAAGCATACTGTGGGTTGTACCATCAGGTGATTTTTCCTAAACAGGCACACATCCCCCTTTGTGCGGTATGGTTAATTATGCTAAATCCTTCGAGCCAGAAGGCCCTTGTGCGGTTATGGTTAATTAGCATGAAGCGACTAGGAATTACTACTCTCCCCTGGATGGGATGCTAGTCCATCGCAGGGTTACCCCCAGCATTTCGCCGGTACCCATTTATACACCTGGGTGGAGGGAGGCACCGTGAGAGTAAAGTGTCTTGCCCAAGAACACAACTTAATGTCCCCTGCCAGGAACCGAACCCCAGACCACTCGATCCGGAGTCGAGCACTCTAACCATGAGGCCATCGCGCCACTATTTAATTGCTACACCTATTGCATGCCATTGCATTGCTTACATGTACGTACAGTTATATAGAATGATTTGATTACAATGAACTGCAGTCATTTTGCACATTTTATGTGGTCAACAGATTGGAACATGGCATCTGGTCCAGCAGTCTTTCCCTCAACAAGAGAGAACACAAACTATGCCCGTTTGTGCCGTCTTTTAGTGGATGTAGGATCTCAGGCCCTCCGCGATACCTTTGACAGAATACATTCTCCAGCTACTCTTCACAGGATTTTGTCAAGTACTTCAGCACATTACCCTACGTTGCAGTCACTGAGAAAGAGAAGAATTTTGAATCCCACACAGTGGGGAAAGCTATACCCAACTGTTTGTTCATCTGTGTCATCAGCCAGCTTTGACATTACGCTTCTGGTGGTATTGCTGCGAAATATATGTGGTTTCAGTCCTCCTGCCAGTACTGGAAGCTGGGACAAGCTTCCTCTTCCTGGTGATAACAGTTGTGAGGCAAACATAGCAAGAATCAAGTATTACAGAAATGAAGTCTATGCTCATGCCAGCCAAGGTTCTGTTGATGATGCAACATTCAATATGTTATGGCAGGATATAAGTAATGCACTGCTATCCCTTGGATCTGGAACAACTTATGCCGGTGCGATCAGCCGACTGAAGACTGAGTGCATGGATCCTGATTTTGAGGAGCACTATCGAGAATTACTAAAGCAGTGGAAAAAGGATGATGATAACACCAAGGAGAAGCTTGATGAGCTGAAAGGTATGCTTGATCTCAAAGGAGTTAATGCCATTAGAAGTTGGTGAATTTAAAGGTGTTTTGTGCATCTTGCCAATACATAGGGTTGTTCAGCTTTAAGAGAATTCTGCCTGCCAAAAGATGAGACAGGGAAAACTACAGAAAATGTTGACTTACTATAATAATAATTATTATTTTTGCTAGAACCAAAACTGTACGAAAACAAATCTTTTTTTCAAGACATGGAACTGCATTTCTTGCACTTAAAAGCTCAGTGAAAGGGGTCAAGTTAGTTTGCTCAAATCAACTCCTACAGTACCCTGGATGGCCCAGAGGTTTTTCTCTTTCGGAGCGACGGAATAGGCGAAGAAAAACCTCTGGTACAGGCCTTTGAGTTCTTTGAGAAGGCCGGTCCAATGGGATGCTGTCAGAGTCAGATTTGACCCTAGCAATTCGATTGGTTCCATGAACTTGTCAGTTCTAACAAGTTCTCTGATTGGGTTAGCAACAGAAAGTAGTTCAAACAGGTTTTCATTTGCTGTCAACCAGATTTCTGTTGCCCACTGTGACCACATGGCTATAATCAAAACGCTGCAAAGTTCTGGAAATCAAGGCTTTGAAGGCAGAAAAAGTAAATTGGGTTCCACATTTATGTGTCAGCCAAAATTCAACTTCGGAATTTGACATCCAAATTTCAAATTTGAGTTTTATTTTCATATTTGACATCGAAGTTTTATACTGGGTCGGAATCTGGCTTTCATTTCGTGGTTTTTTTATTTTTTCCCGTGTCGGTAAAAGTCTTGCCTGTCACTCCCCTGCTAAGTGGTGTCTTTGTGCATAGAGTCTTCTGTGCTTATTTTGTTAGGTTTGAGGGGGTTGTGGTAATGCGTAGATTTTCATGGTGCACACAGGAGAACATTTCATTATTAAACCTGCAATGGCGTTGAAAGTCATTGTAACGCGCATGGCGTTCTAGTGCATCTTTAAACAAAGTACACCGTCAATTGGTTAAATAAGACAGGCAGTGAAAAATAAATGTCTGGAATCTTAAAAGTGAGGAGTAATGGACTTCGACAACAACTATTGCCTGTCGAGCCGAAATCAAAGTGACTTGTATTTCTATTATTTTACCAAGTGTGCTGTTATGTAGAACACTGAAGCCAAATGGAAAATTCTCTGCTAATTTATGGGTTCAACAAAGACAGAGAAGGAATTGAACACCTTAAGTCGATCAGTGATCTCTGCTCTCTGCACAGTCTTCAGGTAAAAAAAAAATAATTGGAAATGTGACAGCCAAGAATTTTTTGAAAGATTTCCTCTAATAGCAAATATGTTTGTTTCAAAAGGGTTGTCCTAAAAGCCGGAATCTGGAATCCGGAATCACAGGTCATTGTTTTACCAATACAGAGAGTAAAAACTATAAAACATTCATAAAAGCTAACCTTAGGCCTAATTAGGCCTAAACTAACGTTTTTAGGCCAAAGGTGGATTCATCATGTTTTGTAATATGCGAGCTTAACTGGATAGTTTTTATGGTAAAGCATTTTCGTGTTGTGTTAACATAATTAACACACACAATTCTGTTGTGTTAACTTAATTAAATGTACCATGCCTCGTGAGTTTGTATTATTTATCGTCTGCTGTAAACTTGAATGATTTCCACTCTTAAAATTACCTCCAGAACCTACTTTTTGTGTAGAATAAGCTTTTAGAATGATGTTCTTGTCTTCTGTGGTGATACTTGACGATTCGGGAACATTTTGTGAAAGAATATTTATAACTGGTCACACTCACAATTTGATCACCCGAACTTGCCCAATTGTGCATAACATCCACTTGGCCTTTTGACATCCCATTGAAAAAAAACTCATACTGTAAAATATTTGCAGACTGGTCCATTTCTCTGAAATTTGGAAGGGTGATTGCTAACGAATAGAGAAAGAGTTTCACAATAACTAAAAATTCCTGTGTTAAGCGTGAGAATTCGACGAAGAGGCAAATGCGACTATTTGTTGCTTGCGTTGGTACTTTTGTGTTTTGATTGTTGTGCAAATTTTGACAGAGAATATTAAATTATAAAAAAATATCAACGGAATACAGATAGATTTTTAAAAAATCTTTATTTTTAGCGGTTCTTTGAACATAAAAGATGGAACACTTGACGAGAAATAATATTTTTGTTGATATTTAAAAGAAAAAAAATTTCGCGGGAATCAGGACGTGGTGAAAATGAGTTAACAAATTTGCATACGTCCGATGAAATGTGATACGCGAGGAGACTGGAATTTTATTTCTCTGACAAATGATTTTGTCATTGTAGTGTAAAATGAAGTTTATTTGGGAAGGCAACAATATTTCTTTAACTTCCTGGTTAATCCAATTTATTCCTACGACTTACTAGTGCGAAGATTGTTTACATGAAACTCGCACTTTTTGCGAATTTTGAGTGTCATGAAATTACATCATTTGCGTGGCAATATATCCCTTTACTCTAACACAAAAACATTCAGATAGTAACGAACTTCATATTTATCAACCATTTCTTCTCCTTTTGTGCTTGTAAGCATTGTGATGTGCAATAATTTGCAAGGCTGTTTTTGTACAATGTATCTCATAGATGTTCAGATTTTCAATTGCATGGCCGCTCAACCTTGCGATTGTGTAAATAGTTCACCCTGATACGTTTCTCAGGAACCCGACAAAGAAGGCTTCCTGACCTGACAGATGAAATGTAAATATTCACTTAAATATTACAACAAAATTATAAACCAAAGACGGCAGTTTCTTGGCTAAAAAGTATGTTGTTTTACTCTGTAAACGACGAACGATTAACATTCTTTCCCGTAGTTCATTCAGTTGACACAAGGTGATCACGTGCACCTTTACTCAAGAACGTGTTTGTTATCTTTAAACTGAATTTATTACCAAAGCTTAAAAACTAAAAGACCTCAGAATGGGACAGTATATTATAAAATAATTAAAGGTGTGAACGTGTTCACGAGCCAAAGGGCCTCTGCTGACACGACATGTGGGTGACCCTCAAATGGTCTTAATGACCCCCCACTTGAAAAAAATTAACTGGAACCCTCAGTTCAATACCACCCAATTGAGTGCCTTCTGTTTTTGTGTAGCACGTACCACAGGCAACCCAGTGTACGCTTTTATAGAGCGTCTTGTTTAATTTGACATCAAAGTAGGTAAGATGAATGCACCGTGGGAACCAAGTTAAAGATGCTGATTGGTAGGTTATGTCACATATCAATTTACTGAGTTTTTTCCATGTCAAACAAATGGGGCATGGCAGTGAGGTTCTCAACGGCCTTTACAAGAGGTTTTTCTCGCCGCTTCGCAACCTGCTCTTCCGTGGCTCTAAGAGAGAGAAAACCTCTGGCATCCAGGATACTCCTACAGAAGAAAGGAAGAAAGAATTCAAAAAAAGACTGAGTTTAAAATTTTTTTGCAAAGATGTACTAAAGCAGGGGAATTGACCGTTTTAGCTGGTACGTTTGTTTTCCCATTTCAGACTCTAGGAAAGTTTCTTTCAAAATATGTTCTTATGCATGCCCACTAGCCTGCATGCAGGGGGTACTTTGTATTCGGTCGCCATATTGGACGAGGGAAAGTCGGAAGATCTGGGATGAGTGGGGAATACACCCTCTGCCGGAAAACTGGTCTTTTCTCGGTAGCTGCCCACTTTCTGTTGAGCTTCCCGTTACATGTCACGCCACAATAATGGTCTTTTGCATCAATAGACTAAGAGACTATAATAAAGCTGTCAATCACTTGCAGTTGTAAACAAACGTGCTCTGGAGTGTCTAGTTGCACCCAAAAAAGTGCTAAAAAATGGAAGCAAGCCGGCAGAAACTGCAGCAAACGATATGTGTAGGTCTTGCCCATTCCAATTTCTTGTTCAAGACGGAAATTTTGAAAAATCTGTGAAGCCAACTTCCAGCAGCGAGAAAACCGTGTGCAACCAACTATGGACAAACTGTCGGTGTACATGTACATTGGATCAGATAGGCAATTAATTAATTTGCATTGAAAGAATATTTTTCCAACTCAATCCAATTTAAGCCCAAGGAAGATTTTTTCATTTCAAAAGGCAGGATAATTGATCCCAATGGTGTCAATATCCGCAAAGAAACATACTGGTAATATTATCAGCTTTCAGTTTTTTCTGTTATTATTCCATTACTCTTTTGGTATTTGAATTTTCAAAAATTAGTTGTAACTACCATATTTTATTGAATTTTTTTCCAGTATTACTGGTACATAATGTGGTTCAGGTAAAGCCAAATTTAGAATTATTAATTGCATAAGATCATGAACATACACACAGTCAGTAATATTGGCCTGTTTGTCTGTAAAAGTAATGAGTTTTCATTTTCGTGTGGGATTTCCCCACACTTTGTCAGCACTGGCAGTTTGGCTGGCTTTGTTTGTATAGAAGAGCCAAGTGTTTGTCACGTGGTCTCTGTTAGGAAGAGAGAGGACCCTGGGAATGAGAATGAGTGTTTGTTCGTGTGTGGCGGCCATTACTCTGATTACTCTTCTTGGCTGTTGTCATTTGGCGAATTTCGACTTGTGTTCTCGGTGCGATTAATTTACAAGGTAAGGGAAGTCATCTTCCTTTCAGACGTTTGTATTAAGCGAGTTGTGCGAGGTATATTGCAAGGAGTCATGCCTTCAATTTTAAATCGAACAGATGTAACATGATGACAACAGTAGTAAAGAGTAGTTACGATCAGTAATTTGAGGTTTCCTCAAAAAATTTCCTGCATGCGCTTGTTGGAAGAAAAAATTGCATGCAGCACAAATGAAATAGAAAAAAATTCTTGCACTGATGCAAGGAAAAAAAAAAAAAAATTGCAAAGCTATTTCATCATTCCTGGGGCGCTTTACAAAATCCCAGCAAAACGAGCCGCTACATGTATCAACCCCACACTTAACGCTCATATATAAAATCAACACTTAATGTTCCTAATTTTTCCCACTACCGAGCCAAACGAGCCGGCTCGTTTGGCCCATGGTTAAAAGTGACCCTGTATTCTGTAGTTGCTCCCAAAACTGCAACCATTCCGGATAATCTGCAAGCCAGTGAGCCACTCTGGTTAGCCTATTAAAATAACACATTGATTGGCCTAAATAACACTCTGGTTAGCCTACAGTTAACTTAGGTAGCTTGTGGTTTGCCCTTATAATGGGATAAGGGATTTCTTGCTTGCTCGGTTCACGTGGCTCCAAGTCATAGGAGTCATGCAAGCCATTATGGTTAGCCTAAATTACACATTGGCTAGCCTAGTTAGCACTGCAGTTAGCCTACAGTTCTTTAGGTAGCTTGCGGTTGTTGGGATGAGGGATTTCTGGCTTGCTGGCTCGCACTGTATCCAAACTCGTTAGCTTATCACAAGCAGTAATGGAGGTAAATTTATGTTCAACTTTGAGGTACTCAGTTTAGAAGTGGACTGTAAAGAGGCTGAACAAAAATTACTAGAACTATTTTTCAAATTAGATTATGATCAACTAACTTTAATTCGGCTTTCACATTTGTTTTGGAGATCTCAGTCCACTTTTAAATTGCAACTAATGATTCTAGCAGTAATTACCATGCTATGAGCATTTTTGAACTGCTTTTTGCTATTTTTAGCTATTTTTTTTTTAAATTAAGAAGCTAAACATTTTCAAATCTACCTGTGGAGCAGCACTTTATAACATGAGAATATTGTCATTAGGTAATATTAAATGATTCTAAAGAATGACATTCCGAAAACATGTAGCTATACAAGAATGATTTTGTATAGCTTACAACATTTTAAGGCTTTAATTTGCAGCTCTATATTAGAACTATTACTGCAATAAACCACAATGTGAATGTAAACACATTCTGTAAATGTAAACACAACACTTTTTTGAGGGAAAAAAAATTCTTGCAGAGAAATGAGGAGAGGAAAAAAATATCCTGCAGAGCATTTAGGAGGGAAAAAAATATCCTGCCCACCAAGGTTGCTAGGAAAAAAAACTTGCTGACCCGAAGAGTTAAATGGTCGGTCCCTAACTACGATTTGCTGACATGTTGCGTGACGGTGCCAGTTTCTGTAGATTCTCAAGTTAAAAAGCTAATGCCTTCGAACTTCCTGTCAAACGTTTTTACATTTACTGGTAATGTTAAAACAGAAAAGCTACTTAATTTGTAAAAGTATAGTTTACATACATGTTTGTAAGCTGGAAGCACGAATACTCTTAGCTGACAATTGCACTTGCCTGCTGATTTATTCAGCTTTATCAGTAACAAATTCTCCTCTGCTACTAGCGACTGATTCCAATATTTCCACTGATGAGTAAAAGTGGACGGCATTAACCTCTTTGTCGAACGCAAATATTTCATGAGTCTCTGAAGTAGTGTGTTCATGCCTGAAGTGCGTTGACTCTAGATGGTGGACAAAACACTGTCCATGGACTACCCCGATGGACTACCCAAATGGACTATTTTGAATGAGTACTGTTGATCTATGTGTAAGGAGCATCTCAAATAGTGCTTACTTAAGCCTCAACACCCATTTTAAACAGCATTGTTCAACAGTATTTAAGTCTAAGCACCCATTTTAAAAAGGTTAGCTTTCGATTACTGTTGTGATGGCTGATTACTTCATGTACGGTAAGTGAAGTGAAACCATAGCTGTATGGATGAATGCAACGTAAGTATTATAATCAATTCAGTTCTTTCAATGGCACTCATTCGAAATGGTATTTTTAAGAGTTAGTCCATTTTAGGGTAGTCCATTTGGGTAGTGCATGGACTGGGGGTCAGTGTTTTGTTCACCACCTTGACTCTAACACATTTTGGCAGTTAATTGCAAAATATTTGGTGGCTGAGAAATTCATATGCTCAAATGCACCCAATTGTAATGCGTTACAAGCCCTAACCTGCAAAATGTTTACTTCAGTGACTCTTAACTCTGTCAATCACCGCCCCCTCCTTTCCGTGTGATAACTTGGGCCACGTCCAGCTTTGTCTCCTGACTGGGAAATACACAAGCCACAGTAAATGGCATTTCCCATAGAAAGGAACAGTGGAAATTTCCTGACCATTTTGCTAAATTGTCCAGTTTCCGGTCTCTCATCAGCCAAAAACAATTGCAAATGGTAAGTGCCATCTCGTTGGGCTGGTTTGCTGATTTAGGAAAAACTGCTACCATGATTCACCGGTCGTCCCAACTGGTTTATTCTGACAAATGGTAAGCAACCCTAATTTGCTCGAAAGTAGTAGTCCAAACATGTTTCTCCCCTAACCGTTTTCTCGTCTGCAGTAATTACACGTAGCCGACACAAAGCGCGTTTTAGAGCGGTTTTCAATTGAGTGTCGAAAGTAATTAGATAATAACTTTGGTTTATGATTACTTCACTCAGTGATTGGCTCAAAGTTCTCGTCTTCTACGAAGTCTTTACTCGACATATATCATTATAACATGACAAAATGTATTACATATACTATAATGCAAATCATCAACGTTTCTTTGACTGAAATCCCACATAAGTACGCATTGCGAACCTATTTTTTACAAAGATATGTTAAAGAAATGGAAGTCTGACGAAGAAAGCACCAAACAGAAGCTTGAAAATATGGAAGGTGTGTGGCACTGAAACAAGTGATTATACAGAATAGAAAAAAAAAACTGAAGAAAGGAAGAAAAAATTTAAGCTGGCACTAATGATTATTCAATACCTACTTTAAACCCTCTAACCCTTGAACAGCTCCCATTGATAAATTAAAGTAAAGTTGTCTGGTTTTAGAGCGGTTTTCAATTGAGTGTCGAAAGTAATTAGATAATAACTTTGGTTTAAGATTACTTCACTCAGTGATTGGTTCAAAGTTCTCGCAACCTCTTTTCAACCAATCAGAAGTCAAACCAAAACCAATTGTGGCTCGCGCGTACACATTTTCCCGCGCTTTGTGTCGGCTACGTGTAATTACCTCGAGTTTTGATTGGTTTACTGGATTGTCTCCGTCCTTTTTGATTGGCCGAAAGTGATTACTTTGGTTTTGGTTTTACG
>NC_090874.1:21869924-21887424 GCF_036669935.1 Montipora foliosa | reverse complement strand
GAGGTAGATTTGTCTGAAAATAACATCAGTAGCTTCGGTGCTGTGGCACTAGCAAAAGCAATGGAAGTAAATTCAACGCTGACATCCTTGAATTTGTCTTTTAATGATAAAAGTGGTGACTCGGATGCTGTTGCACTCGCTAAGGCAATGGAATTCAATTCAACGCTGACATCCTTGGCATTGTTCTACTGTAAAATTGGTGACTCGGGTGCTGTTGCACTCGCTAAAGCAATGGAAAGAAATTCAACGCTGACAGAGTTACATTTGTCTGGCAATAAAATCGGTGACTCGGGTGCTGCTGCACTGGCTAAAGCAGTGGAAAGAAATTCAACACTGTCAGAGTTACATTTGTCTGACAATGAAATCGGTGACTCGGGTGCTGGTGCACTGGCTAAAGCAATGGAATTCAATTCAACGCTGACATCCTTGGAATTGCGCTACTGTAAAATTGGTTACTCGGGTGCTGTTGCACTCGCTAAAGCAGTGGAAAGAAATTCAACGCTGACAGAGTTAGATTTGTCTGGCAATAAAATCGGTGACTCGGGTGCTGCTGCACTGGCTAAAGCAGTGGAAAGAAATTCAACGCTGACAGAGTTACATTTGTCTGGCAATGAAATCGGTGACTCGGGTGCTACTGCACTGGCGAAAGCATTGGAATTCAATTCAACGCTGACATCCTTGGAATTGCGCTACTGTAAAATCGGTAACTCGGGTGCTGTTGCACTGGCTGAATCAATGGAATTAAATTCAACGCTGACTTCGTGGCCGTTGATTCACAATAAAATTACTAGTTTGCTGTGGCACTGACTGAAAGAGAACTGACACCCTGCGATCGTGAAATTGTATGCATTGCATACCTTTAAGCCATTTTCAAAACGTTTAAAAACTTATTTGGTAAGAAGAAAGGATAAGAAATCGGAATCACTTCTTGAGGAGAAGGGCAGAGCCCTTAAGACAAGGCCGGAGGGGAGCCCATCTGGCGTTTTGTTTCAGTGTATTACAATTCCTTAGCCTGTCACGCAGACATTCTCAGGGCTTCGTCACGCGTTTCTCTCCACGAACGTATGTGGAGGAGGAACGCGTGACGAAGCCCCAAGAATGTTTGAGTGGTAGGCTAAGAATTCTTAGGAAATCCAAAAAACGAAAAAACAATGTTTTTCCCATAACCAAAGCTTTATACTAATCTTTTTGTATACCCCTTTCAGTTAAAGGCCCATTTTCACCCTTGATGCATTGCGCGCCGTGATACTTTGATCCTGAATTTCGTGTTACACGAAATTACCGAATTCTTCGAAGCAGACTTGCATCGCTTTTTCCCAAAGCAATCCTTGGAATATTGTTCATTCTCTTGCTGGAAAAACTTTCTCTTGTTGTCACTTTTTATATTTCTGAAAGTATTTTGTAAATATTCTGTATATATTCGTAAATTTTGTTCTGTGAAGACTGTGTGTGTATGACGAAATGGCGGCCATTACACGCCGTCGTGTTGGAAGACCAAAGTTGCCTGGCTCTTTGAAGTCGATTCGGTTGAGGGAATCTGTTTTTAATCTCTGGAGGGATAGAAAAGAAGCTCTGGGACTTTCACAACGCACAGACAGTGAGTTTGCAGAATTCCTGTTACATCGTGGAAGGTGAGGTTTGCTGCTCGACAGCTACAGTACATAATTGGTGCACATGTACACCACTTGTTCCACTTGTTACTTAAAATTATTTTCCTTTGTGTTGCCGATACACTTCTCCAGGCAGTATTGTATTTGATTTTTTCCTTTCCTTATTAGATCAAACACCATTCATGAATCTGCAGAGGTAAATTTATCTCTGTCTTGTGAAGAAGATAATGATACAAGTAAGTAAGTTCTTTTTATTACTGGTAGTCCCACGTAATCTTGTAAGCCTATACAAGCTTAGAAACATACTGTTACCTAAGCTTGGATTAAATTTTTGTGTCTATATTTATTTGATGAATCTGTAATATTCTTGTTGTTTTCCATGTAGTTTAATTTTGTGTTGTTTTGAGGAAATTAATTTTTATTCCTATGAATAGGTCATTTACGAACATATTTGCTGGTTTACCCTAGATCCAGTTCCCTTGTTTTCTACTCCCATTCGTGCAAATCTTGCTGGTGAGTCACACTTAAGTTGTGTTGATGTCACGGGGATATCGGACTTGGGGAAACAGAGAGAACCAGATCCAGGGCATTCAAGAAGTAAACTGTTTGACCAGACCAATAACAGTTTCACTGGCAACCCATTCTCTGCTGGTGGGTTTGCAATTGATGACAGCCTATCTGAAGAAGACTCTGATGTATCAGTTGAGCCTACATGTATTTTTGATGATCATCCTTTTCCTGACTTGGAGCAAACGTATGTATAGAAATGGGATAGCAATGTGCACAAAGTCATATGTGGTAAAAACAATGTGACAAGCACAGCGAGTAGAATGTTTAAAAATAATTGGATGAGGGTGAGCAAAATATTGTGTTTTGTCAGTGGTGAGCAAAGCAGTTATTTTTCTGAAGCCGAAGGCGGGGCAAATGATAGATCTGAGTGACACTGACAAATAATGATGTTTTGCAATAGCCAAGTTCAATAATTGTTTTATCATTCGACCACCCATGAGCAATATTATTTGCAGCAAAACACAATGAGAGGTTGCTGTGCATTCACGAGTATACCATTATCTGTAGGCATTTATTGGTAGGTTACATGGTGGGGTCCTAGGTAATGGAAAGGAAGAAAAACATGCATTAAATGATAAAATTTATTATTCATATCTTCAAGCTCCCAGTTGTAATATTGTATCAATTCTACGATTGTTGTATTTTTAACCGTGTGATATACAGTTCCATACAATATCCATACCACCCCCACAGAAAGGATTAGAATTTCCTGGGAGCCGGGGGAAAGGGGGGTCAGTATTTTTCTGTATACCAGTGATAAAAGAATACCAATGCAGATTTTAAGTCATTTCTCAATTTTGCCTGTTTCTAATTTTAATGGCTACAGCTACATGGACGATGTAAAGGTCTTTCCTTTTGTGTATTTTTCTTAGTTATATGCATGCAAGAGATATCTTGGTGTACAAATACTCTGTTTGATAGAGAATCAATTATTTTTTTGTATAAAGCAAATAGAAGATGATTTTTGCACCAAGAAAGCCTCAGAAAACAATGAATGTTGATCAAAGTTGAAACCATAACCTGTTGTGGGTGTCAATTATGTAGTACCTGATGCTCAGCTATAGGTATGACATGTGTAATGTTACTTAGAGACCACTCCCATGATCAGAGGCCCTAGAATGGAGCACCTGATAAAAATGCCAACAATTCATATCATGATTTGTAGTAAATGAACTGTATGTCCCATACATTCAACCATTATCGAATTTATATTTCATTGTCAAAATTTCACAAGATTTCAATGTACTTTTGTGTACAGAGTGAACATCATTGTGGAAGATCTTAACAGGAGTGACACATCCAGTGATGAACTCAGCGATGACCACAGTGATTATGACGAATGGCATCTTGATAGCTATGGCAGTCCTGAGCATCCTGATGTTACACAGCTGTTTGGTGAAAAGTGAGTAGGGTCAACTGTCAATGATTGAAGTTAGTATGCAAACACCAGTTTGTGAAAATGCAAATATATAATCTTAATTTAAATGAAGGCTTTTTAATCCTGCATATTAGATGTATGCATGCTTGAAGATAGGCCATATGTTACCATATGTCACACAGTACAGAGCTGCTCTGCAATTCCTCATGAAGGGGGTTTGGTGCGGAGGGGGTGGTGTACATTATAGCAATCAATATTATAATCATATTATGTTGCTTATTCACAGCATGGATATCAGCAGTGAGGAAGATGAAAGAACCCTTACAATGTGTTTAGCAGAGTTTTATTGGATCTTGTGGAAGCGTTGAACTTTACACTTGAACTTGATCTGAATTAAATTGAACTTGATCTGAACTGAACGAATTTCCGGAACTACTAAAATCTCCAACAACAAATACTAACAAAATGCTAACAACAACGGTTCTTAAATAGGTTTTTACTATGTGGTCTAGAATATTCCTTGAGTCTATTTTAAGCAAATTAATCATGGCATTACTAATACTTATTTTTAGGATTCTAGAACTTTCCATGATCTGTCACTTATAAATATACATCAGCACAATCTAGAACTTTCCAGGAAAACAACAATAATTATGTAACGTTTTATAGAACATTCCAGAACTCTTCAGAACATTTCTCCCCTTCCAAAATGGCCTATAAGGTCATTTTCCTAACTGCACAATAGTATGAACTTCCGAAACTGATCATTGTAAACAGACAATAGAAATGTTGATGTATTATGCTTTACACTCAAGTGGGCAAAGCTTTACAATAGGTCTCCGTAGAATCGAACCCTTCACTCTAACGTCTGCTGTGCGAACGTGTCCATCAGGTCCAGGAAAGACTTGAACTATCCTTCCCAACGGCCATTTTCCACGCGGTGTATCGGTTGACAACACCAATACAAGATTGCCTACTTCTAAGTCACGCTTTTCTTTTCCCCATTTCTTTCTTGGGCTCAAGGATGGTAACCATTCTCTTAACCACCTCTTCCAAAACTGACGAACAATTTCTTGAACATGTCGCCACCTCACTCTGGGATTAAATTGCTCAACATCTACAGATTCTGGAGCAAACTGACCTCCAACTTGGTTAAACAAAAAATGGTTTGGTGTGAGTGGTTCCGCATCATCCACATTTGAACTCTGGTAAGTAATAGGTCGAGAGTTCATCAGCCCTTCAGCACCCACAATCGCAGTCATCAGCTCTTCGTCTGTTAGATCTGCCTTATTCATTACATGAAACATGGCTCGCTTGGCTGCTTTGATAAGTATTTCATGCACACCATTGAAATGCGGTGCTGATGGCGGATTAAATTTCCAAACCACACCTCGGTTCACTGTCGATTCTTGCACTTTCGTCTTGTCAAGGGCGTTCACTAACTCGCGCAATTCTTTTTCGGCTCCTACGAAATTTGTGCCATTATCGGAGATTACTTGAACAGGGAATCCTCTTCGTGAGGTCATTCTGTAGAATGCGTTGAGAAATGAATCTGTGTCCAAACCATATGCCATCTCTAGGTGCACTGCTCTGGTGTTCATGCATGCAAAAAGACATAGATAGCGTTTGAATCTAGCTTTTCCTCTTCCTTGCTTTGTTAGGAAAGGACCAGCAAAATCAACTGAAATGTTGGTGAATGCTCGAAGCGACATTTCTGCTCTCACTGCAGGGAGTGGAGCCATAACCTGCGAAGCGGGCTGAACTTTTCTTCTTCGGCAAACCATGCATGCTCTTTCGCAATCACGAATTTCTTCTCGAGCCCCAGGAATCCAAAACCTAGCAGATAACATTGCTAAAACCTGATTTGTCCCTGAGTGATTGCTGTCTTTATGTAGGCGTTCAACGATTAGTTTCGTTACTTGATGCTTTCTTGGAAGGATAATAGGGTGTCGAGCTCCCCAGGAAATATGTTCTGCCAATCGCAAACGGCTGTTTCCATGTAATAGCCCATCACTTCCTAAAATGGGAGAGATTGGTAAATTCTTTGATCTTGTAGGTAAAGCTTCTCCTTTGCGAGCTCGTGAGAACTCCTCAGGGTAGGACTCCTGTTGTACTTGACGAAGAACCATAACCTCAACATCATTGATCTCCTCTACTGTTAAGGGGCCTTGAAGTTTTGCCACCTTTGAGCTGTTTTGAACAAAACGAACAACGTAGGCCAAAACACGAAGAAATTTAAACCAGTCTGAAAATCGCTCTGGATCAAGTCTTGTGTCTTTCCACTTCAATTTGGGCATGGCTACTTCTCTTTCAGAAGAGTTAAGAAGTGTGACCCTGTACTTAAGTTTCTTCTCCACGTCATCTGAACAGAGACTGGGCAGGGGCACTTGGGGCCCTTGGTGGAGAACATCATTTAGTGACACCCCTTTATACTTGGCAGATGCGTCGAATACAGGTCTCACTTTGCTTGTACTCTTGTCTTGTCTGACAACAGGAAAGTGGGGAAGGTACCAGACCTTAGTTACTTGTTCCTTCTCAGACTGAACTTCACAAATGTATCCCTTTCTCTCATATCCATTGATTACCTCTTGATAAGCTGCTGCTATCTCAGGCTGCTTTGCCAATTTACGCTCTGTACTCTCTAAACGAGTTAAAGCCATGGTGTAGTTGTCTCCAAGGGATGGGGCAACAGATTTCCAGGGCAGTCCCACCACGTATCCTTCGGAAGATTGTTTGAGGGTGGCCAGAACAGTTTTCTCAGCTTCTTTGTCTTGAGGACGAACCAGTGAACATGATTGAGGTTCCTCAATCTCCCACATCTGCTTAATCAAAGCGTCCAGTTGTCTTTCCTCCCCAATGAAGAATGACATGTGATTAACTTCATTTTCTGAATTTTCCTGGAATAAGCCAATACTTGTCCATCCAAGAGGAGTTAATCTTGCGATGGGTTCACCAGGGTTGCCTTTAACTTCCTTTAATGAGCAATGTAGATCTGACAGGTCCAACCCTATTAACATGTCAATAATGGGACGTCTGCCCAGTGATGGAAACCTTATTCCTTTCAGATGCGACCAGTTCTTCTTTTCCACCACCCAGTTTATGGCGCGCATATTACCAGTAACGTGTTTTGTTGTCTGGGCTGCAACCTCTTTTTTCACACGACCATCGCAGCTCTCTAGCTCAAATTTAACTGATCGGCTTCTAAGCTGGGCTGTGGTGTCATTCAGAAGTCGGACATTCAATGAAACTGGCTCACCTTCCAACCCTAGGCAATCTGCAACATCCTCATTTACATAAGTTCTAGTACTTCCATCATCCAGCAAAGCATTAACGCGCATTGACTTGCTTCCATTCTTCAGAATGACTGGGACGGTCCTCAATGGGAGATATTCTGTGCTTTTAGAGAGCGAAGCCACAAATGTTTCTGCTCCAGGCTCCCCTTCCATGGAATTACTCGTGAGCGCGAAACTGTCGTTACGGACTATTTCAGATTTTGGTTCTTCCATGGTGTTCTGATCTTTTGAGACGCCCATGGCAACTCTCTTGTGAGCTTGGTTGTGTAGCAAGTGATGGTGGTTGGAACGACATCCATCAATTGAACAAGACCTGCTTCTCCTGCAGGTTGTACTTCTATGATAGCTTGATAAGCAGCAGAAACAAACGCGTAATTCTCTTGCTTTGTCCCACCTTTTTTCCACTGGTAAGGCTTTAAATTGGCTACACTGCCACAGACCGTGCTCCTTTGAGCAGAGCTTACATCTTTCAGGAACGTTTTTATTCTTAACTGACACTTGAGAGACTGCCAATGTGCGGCCTCCAGAGAGGGCTCTTGTCTTCTGTTGTCCCAATCCTTTGACTGTCTCTAATGCAAGCATCCAGCTTTCAGCTTCATCATTGACAAAGTCGTGCAAGTTTTTAACGTTGCCCTCTAAATGTTTCTCCCTTAACCAATCCTGGTACTTCACTATCAACTGCTCATTTAGCTTTCGGAGGAGTGAGACATACAGTGAACCTGCCCCTAATTCACCCTCTTGTCCAGCATCACATAACTTCACAATGAGTGTATCTAATAACTCTGCAAAATGTTCAAGGTCATTTGCATTTCCCTCACGTACTCCACGAAACTTGTCCAGTTCTTCTAGCCTCATTGTGAGTTCTCTTCTCTTTCCGCCATACTTTCGCACTAGTCTTGCTATAGCTACATCATATGCAGCAGCAGAATAACCCAGATTTTGAATAGTGCACAGCGCCTCTCCCTCAAGACAACTGTACAATCTCAGCAGTTTTTGCTCTGGTGGTACCTTGTTGTGTCTCCCAATTATCTGATGGAACCCAGCATACCATGCCTCAAATGATCGCTTGTCTCCCTTGAACTTTGGTATTGGTAATCTTGTTAGACCTTTGAATGGATCTGCATCATTTGAAGCTGAACTTGTTTGACGGGCTCCTTGTTCTGCACTCACTAACGTTAAAGGAACAGTCTCGATATTGGCAGCAGTTGATACCTTCGGAGTTGAACTCTTGAATTCTTCCGATCTTCTCCCTTGACCAAAGGCTGGCTGTGAATTTCTGTCAATGTTTGGGGTCATCCCTCCAGATTTTTCAGGTAAGGGCTCTGTTTGACTCAACTGAATTGGCATTTCAGGGGAATAACCCTTCGTAGTTGTGAGCTTCTGGTAAATATCCTTCTGTTGTTGTCCAATATCTGCTATGGAATTCTCCAACTGTGAAATCAATTTTTCTATTTGTTGATCCAAACCAGTTCGAGAGGGCTTTCTTTCTTTCAAGATCCTCGGTTCATCATCATAGTGACGTGCATGCTGACGTGCTTGTTCATTTCGAAGACCTTCCTCATATTCAATGACCAATTGAGTTGTTTCCTGAACAAGAGAGCTCACTTGAGTAAATTCACCTTGCAATCTTGCTTGTTTATCAACTTCTTTGTACACTTCCCTCTGTTCATGTAAATCATTACAAATTTCTCTAAACTCCTGGAACGCATCTAACATCTTGTTGTATAACAGCTTCACTTTCTTTTCGTCAATACTTTTGTCCTCAATTCCACTGATGAGTTCATCTCTCATGTCGTAAATAAAACTTTGCAACTTGTTCTTCTGATTTCGTAAGCCACTCATCTTGTTGAACCTCGCTCTGCTACCAATGTTTAGCAGAGTTTTATTGGATCTTGTGGAAGCGTTGAACTTTACACTTGAACTTGATCTGAATTAAATTGAACTTGATCTGAACTGAACGAATTTCCGGAACTACTAAAATCTCCAACAACAAATACTAACAAAATGCTAACAACAACGGTTCTTAAATAGGTTTTTACTATGTGGTCTAGAATATTCCTTGAGTCTATTTTAAGCAAATTAATCATGGCATTACTAATACTTATTTTTAGGATTCTAGAACTTTCCATGATCTGTCACTTATAAATATACATCAGCACAATCTAGAACTTTCCAGGAAAACAACAATAATTATGTAACGTTTTATAGAACATTCCAGAACTCTTCAGAACACAATGGTTGATCCTTCTTATGCTGCTGAAGATGATTCCAGCTGTGTTCCTACTGCTGCTGTAGCCCCTTGTGTTGTGTGTGAAGCCCCTCAACCTTACTACATACATGCAGATGATGATACCAACCATATTTGTGGCGCTGCTGGAAGTCCGACGGTCACCGAGGCCCTTGAACAAGAAGTAAGCATGCCCCAGCCAGAGGAAACTACCAAACCAGCAGAGAAACATCAAGCTGAAATTCTTAAGAAGCTAGAGGATGCTTTCCAGCAGCTTACTAGCAAAGGTGATCTCGAAACATTCTTAGCCCTTCACTCACGAATGAGAGTTATGGTCTCCATCAATAAGCTTGTGGAACTTTCGGAAGACAAATGTGCCCTCTGTGGTGAGGGACTTCATTTTAAGGAAGAGGTGAAGACCATTGGGTCCAGGGTTGAAATCATTCGCAAATGCAAGAATGGACATTGCCAGAAATGGGTGTCATCAGAAGTCTTAGGAGTGAAGAACAATGTAGAGTTTTTCCTGAATGATTCCCTATTTGCAGCAGCAATAATCATTTCTGGGAATAACTATAGCAAATTTACCCTGTTATGTAAAGCCCTTGGATTAAGTATTATCAGCAGGAACACATTTACAAGATTCCAGAAGCACTGTGCAGCCCCTGTGGTTAAGGAGATTTGGGATGAAATGAACTCTTTGATAACTGGTATTCTTCAACAGTATGACGACTTGTGTTTGTGTGGTGATGGCAGGAATGACTCTCCAGGACACAGTGCAAGGTACTGTGTCTACACGCTAATGGAGCATGCCAGCAAAGTAGTTGTGGACATGGCAGTTGTAGATAAAAGGGAGACAGGGGGCAACTCTGTTGTCATGGAGAAAGAAGGTTTGAGACGACTTCTGGAGAAGATGGCTAGTGTCCTCCCCTTCAGTGAGCTTGCAACAGATGCTTCTTCATCAATTATGAAGCTTGTGCGTGATATGAAAGGTATGCTTATGTTATTTGCATATTCTAATCTCGAGCATCTTATCAGCGAAGTGTTGAATCCCTTTATTCTCATTGCTTGGGATGGCTGCCCTTAGTGGCCTTGACTCTAAATACATGTATCCAATGTTCTTTGACATTGAATACCCAGATAAACCCAGCAGCTGGTCAATAGTCTGTATATTAAATAGTCAACAGTCACAGTGTATGTTCATCAATGAATTAAAGATACCTGGATTTGATCAGTGCCATTGGGGCTTCTGGCTCAAAAATTATAACTATTGATAAACAACAATGAGAGAGAGCTTCATTGCTAATAGGCCCTTTGCATGATCCGGTCATGTGTTACATGTTACCAGCCGAGCCTGACTTCCTTGTTTTGAAAGTCCCTCTGTGTTACTTGCATCCCAGCACAATGAATTCCATGCCATGTGATCGGATTGTGCAAAGGGCCTGTTAGCTAATAATAGCTTGTTTTGGTTTGGTAGAGAAATTTCCACAGTTGGTGGAACTGTTTCACTCTCTTGATATTTGGCACAAGGCAAAGAAGCTGAGCAAGTGTTTTCATCAAGTAAGTGCATGTTTTGTCACTGTCATTTAAATGTTGCAAGTATATTTAGTTTCCCAAATGTAACAAATGTTTGATTTAGTTGTCTTTGTTCTCAGTAAGTTGACCACCCTACTTTGATTCTATATACTAGATTTGCCTCTGTTTTTGTTCCTGTTTTTTTTTTTTGTAACAGGCTGCTCGCATAAGAGGATGTGAAACTCTGAAAGAGTGGATCGATGACATTGTCAACCACTTCTGGTTTTGCTGTCAAAGTTGTGATGGTAGTGTGGATGAACTGAAGGTTGGAAACAGTTTTCCCCTTTTATTGAATATTGTGCTAGACAGGAGTGCCCTTGTTGCATGATCTACACAAAGCAGTTTTGCTGTACAGGGTTTTTCCTTTGTGATGCAATTTTCTTCTTGCTGTCTTATTTGGTTTGAGTACATGCTAATTGATTGCACATTAATCAAAATCTCCATCTGCAGTCATATTTACTGTCTTATTAATGTTCATGAAGTTCTGAGAGGCTTCTTGTTTGTGTAATAATTTTTTTAGTTCTAATACTGTACATGTTTATCATTTTTAATTTTTAGGAAACTTGGTTTGGTGTTCTTCACCATGTTTGTGGCGAACATGAATGGGCTGGAGGAGCCTGCAAGCATTCCCCTGATGAAACAGGAACTTCGGGAAAGACATATTTGGCGAAGTCTTCGAAAGCTTTAACAGCTCTCAGGGAGGTTGTTTTGGACAAGAAGTGGCTCAACAACTTGGAGTTTTATGTTAGGTTCAGGTCAGTAATTCCCGTTGCTGGTAGTGGTGTTATAAACTTGAAGACTTAATTTTCTTGCATTGGTCAAATTGTTTCCTCCACCTGCCCCCTTTCATCAAACAACCCACTGCTGTCAATAAATCTCACACAATGACATTCCATACATAAACAAGCATTTTATTATCAGAAAAGGGTTGTTTCAATATCAAGGGCTTGTTTTGAGATTCAAGGTGGCTGATCATGATAGGAAATGAGGACACTAAGTACTACTTTACCACTCATAATATTATAACTTTTAGGTTTATCATTTTTACAGGCACACAAGTGTATTGGAGAGCTACAATAGCATGCTCACGAAATATGCTCCAAAGCGCATGGCATTTGAGTAAGGAAATCAATCTTGTGTATTGTGTATGTACATGCCTTTCTGTCTTGTAGGTCTTTTAACAGGCCCCTCCCATCAGAGACCACATGTAGTAGAATTGTAAATATCAGTGTTTCAGAAGTTACCCACCATTGATAACCTGTATTTCATTTCTGCTGTAGTCTGTTCTTGCAAAATTTTATAATGATTACTTTCAATTTTTTTCATTCATTTATTTCAGATATCCCTACTTTATCATGAGGATAATGTTAGCTGCTATTGATCATAACATGCATCTCTCAAGAGGGAAGCAGGTAAATGCAGCTGGTGATGCACGTGGTCACAGGAAATATTCCAAACGCACCCAAAAATTCCATGCTGAGATTGTTAAAGAAGAGAAGAGCTACAGCTATTTTCCTTTCATGATGGCCAAGATGCTCAAGGAGCGTTGTCTTTTAGAGGGGAGCTTTTCACAGCCAACAGATGACAACCTCTTTAATCCCAAACAGATAGCCCCTACAATTGGAATGAAGGCAGCACCATCCACAGAGGAGTTACTTAAGGGTCCTTCACGCCTGTCCAAACCTGGTCTTTCTAGTTAATCTAATTTTCCTTCTTTAAATTTTTCTTACAGGTTGTCATGAAAAGGGTCTTTGAATTTTCTTACAATCACTGTTGTATTTTTTTCAGGTGGGCATTGGTGTTTGGGTTAGTAAGAACATGGGATTTTACGAGACAGTTCTCTTTTTCAGTGGTAACACACACAGTTTTAATACCAGGAATTAACAGTAGAGTACTTCCATAACTTAGGGATGTCTGACATTACCAGTATCACCTTGTTCAAGAAGTGGAGATGTTATGATTCTTGTTTTCTTATGATAAGACTGGAAGATGGTGTCAAAATTTACTACATTTTGGTCCCCCTATAACTTTCCTTACTATGAAAATGTTCTGAAATAATCTATGTAAAAAGTTAAAATAAATGCATTGTTTTACAATCAAACTGTCATTGCTAACAATAATGTCCCCTAAGTATATAATTAGCTTTGATCCAAGACTATTTGGACAGGAACAGCTAGACCTTTTGCACAAATGGCACTCAAACTTGAATAACAGTACTTATACATCCTTAGCCTCACATTCATGTGAAAACTCCTTTGTCCAAAACCCTGATTAAGAGGCAAAGGATGTATAAACTATTGTTATTCAAATTTAAGCACCATTTATGCAAAGGTATATAAGCTTACCACCTTGCACAAATTTCACAAGGGTGTAGGGTCAGAGGCTGTAATAAATGCTATGCAGTTCACACCCAAAACATTGGAATTGATATTATTCCTTAAAAGGTGGTTTAGATGAATGAGCCATTATTGATAATAGCCTTGGATTATTTGCAAGATAATGGGATGAGGGGGGAAAGGGGGGGGGGGGGGAGGGTTAGGAAAGGGTTGATTTTTAAACTGTGTGGTTTGTGACATGACCACTTTTGCTCCCCACCCCCTTTCCCTATTGGGAGTTACCAATACTTCTAAAGTTCAGCTGCTTCGAAAGCCCATGTATCGTCCATCTGGGGAAGGATATGCATGTCGTATTGACAAAACTGCACAGGATGGAACAACTCTCCTGTTTCCCCGACCAAGTTTTCCATATTTCCATAGAATATATTGTCTGTATGCTGCTTTTCGAAAACTTTCCATCGAGAAAATGAAATCATCTGCTCTGATGTCGCAGCGAGCCTTAATACATACTTCTAAAATATCTCTGTCAAGGCAAATATTGTTGAAAACCTGGAAACGAGTTATGCAGTTAACCCTTTTGCAACAGAGATTTTCCTGGTCACTGGGCATAGGCCTGCAAACTCCACACCTGCACCACTCTGGAGAACTGTTGTTGCCTGGGCTTGGGGGAGGTGGTGGTGGTGCATTTTTTTCATCTAGCAGCTTCTTTGCAAAGTCCAAACTCCCTCTTCCCATTGCCAGAACATTCCTGAGGAGGTACTCTATATCCTGTCTAGTAAGGGTTGACACAAATTCCTAGACCAAACAGAACATTGCAAAATATATGAAATTATAAGTATGAACAAAGAAACCAACAGAGGGCTGAAAATCCTATTCTGGGACCTCGCAGGTATAAACAGCATTCTGGTTTATTTTACTAACGTTTAGGATATTAGTTATGCAGACTACAGTGCATTTGTGCACGAATAATAAAGTCTTCACCTCTATTTGTGTTGCCGAGGACTGCACCTCGTTGAATAACTGCACTTGTCCATCAGGATCTACTGGCGTATTTACTTGTTCAGCCTCCGCCGCCTCACTTGCCTGTGGTACAAAGAAACAGTAAGCCAAACAAAATCTTCATAAAAGAAAATTGTGTTTTTCTGTTTACCTTGTTTTTGCATTTCGCTTTATTGCAAAGGCAATTCGAAGTGCAGTTTTGGTTAGTCGCCTTGCACGAACACGAACCTCGGCCAGATCTCCGTGCACACGCACCATTACATGAACAGCGCACTTCTGGAGCAGGTAAGTCCTAAAAGATACACGATAAAGCGAGGATGAAAATATAATGTTTATTTCATTCCACAAATAACAGCAGAGGCAAATATTCCGACAGTAAATTCGACAATGAATTGAAGTTTACCTACCTCGGAGGCTTCAGAGTTTTCACGTTCTTCTGGATCAATCAACGACCCGTAAACATTTCTCTGCTGGGATTCATCGTTGGTAATAGATTCATCCACTTCCATGAATAACTAATACCAATTTCTAGGATTACTAAGACAATGTGGCAGAGAAAACAGCCTAAACACCGCGCGCGAAGCTTTGAATGTGCGAAAAGTTTTCCCGTCGAAAAAAATAGATAGCCAATCAGAGTGCGCCATTTAACAATAGAGCGATTTGAAAACAAAAACAAACGACCGCGTTGCATCAAGGATGAAAATGGGCCTTTAATTTCCAATCTGGAAGACAAAACAATAAGATTGTGCTGCATTTGAAAGGTTTCTTTCTCTCGGGGGACAGAACAACCATTGTTTTGTCCTCCACATTGGGAATTACTGAAATGAAAAAGCCTTGGAAAGCTGACGTCTCGAGCGTTAGCCCTTCGTCGGAGCGAAATTTTAATTACTGAAATGATTATGGGTCTTTTGAAGAAACTCTTAAAATATATCACAATGGTATTCGTGCTGTGAACTAAACAAAAACTCGAACTCCAATTCACTTTCCGGAGGCAGAGTCTATCTTCCCGACTATCTTCGGACATTTGATTGTGGGAATACAAAACGCAGTTCGGCGCGTAGCCCTTGAAGGTGAAATTCCGCAGAATTATGAAAATCGCAGTAAACGTCAGTAAATATTGCCAATGGTGATCGTAGTTTCGATTGAAGTGAAAGTTGCGTCATTGCACATGGAATGTACTTTGGAACATTTAATTTTGTTGGCTTTTACGATATATGTAAAGTTTTAAGAAAAGAATACACTTCGTGCTTTCTTATTTTTAGAGTAAATGTCAAGTGAATGAAAAACTCAGACTGGACAACCTTTTGTTCCGACATCGGGCCACAGTACAGTTTTGGGCTTCCTTTGATTTCTTGGTCGTTTATTGTAGTTATGGGATTGCTTACGAGTCTTACTCTGTTCTCCCTTTAAGGACCCTAGTCAGCTTCGCCCATGTTTTTGTTGACATACGGGAGTTTTGTTGACGTATTACTCTTGGGACTTGGTCAAACAAAAAAATAATCCTGGGAAAATGCGAGATACTTTTATCGGCTCACCTATATTTCTTTGATACCCAAGAAGATGGCAATGAAAAGAAGTTAAAAAAAAGGTAAAGTCTGCTTACCAGCCAAGTGGCCCGTTAGGCCGGAGCTCATCCCGGTTTCTGTAGCATGAAGCAGCTAGGAGCATTTCTGCTCTCCCCTGGATGGGATAGTAGTCCAACGCAGGGCTACCCCTAGCATTGAATTCGCTGGCACCCATTTGTACAACTGGGTGGAGAGAGGCGCACCGTGAGAGTAATGTAGCAATACACACGTGTAGCATAAGATGAAATGCTATATTTCTACTTTCCTAGAATTTCTTCGTTTTCAAGTTTACCAAATTTTGAAACGGGTGTTGAATCCGCGCACCAGTGGCTCAGTTGGTTGAGCACCGGGTTGCCATGCGGAAGGTCGTGATTTCGACTCCGGCCGTAACCAACACTCAGGGTCTTTAAATAATTGAGGAGAAAGTGCTGCCTTTGTAATTACCCCCGCGTATGGTTAGACTTTCAATTCTTCTCGGATAAGGACTATAAAGCGTAGGCCCCGTCTCATAAATATCTTCCAAGTTCATTAGTTCCCTGTGCGACGTTAAAGAACCCACACTATTCGAGAAGAGTAGGGGATGAAGTTCCCGGTGTTGTGGCTGTCCTCTGTGAGTGTAGGGTGGGTGGGTATAGCAGGTCCACATTAGCTGAATAGCTGCGAAAACTTCAACCTGCTCAAACAAACAAGCTTGCTCACTTCTGCAATACGCAGTTTTATTATCGGTGAGAAAATGAAATGATCAGTATTCAAATGTTCGCCGTTCTGTTTAGTGCTGTCAGCTTAAGTTGAAGACACGTAAAACGTTATTTAAACCAGAATCATCCATCCGACGGTGAATTCGCTGTTCGTGCTTCCTTGCAATGTAGTCAAGATAATACTTCTCCACTTTCCGGAAACGATAATACATTTATTCTGATCATTGTAGCCGTGAATCGCCCTCTGGTCTTCGAGGAATCACAATTCAATAATTGCGGTACAGTAAATCACCCGCGTATAAGAACAAGTGGATTAAGAACATCAGGCTGAAATTTGGCCAATAAAGCACCACATAAATAAGAAAAAACTCAGCATGATAAATAAAACATGTTCTTAATATAACGGGGAAAGGGTATTAGAAGAAGGAAAAAGTACAGTACAGTAAGTGATCAAAGTAACATGGTGTTCAGGGCCATTACAAACTTTGAAATCTATTTTAAAAAGACTTGTATGTTAATTAAACCTCTATTAATGGACAATTTGAAGTATTTGTGAAACCAATTGTAATAACATTTATCGAATACTTTCAGGCTGATTTCTTACTAAGCGCCCCTTAAATAAAAACACGATCAGCCTCAAACCTAAAATTAGTGTTCATATATGCGGGTGTTTACTGTACTTCTCGCTGCCACTCCAAGAGAAGATGGTTCAACAAAGATTTCCATTTCCACTCGATAACATGTTGCGAAGAGCAAGTCATACATAAATAATCATTGAAAATGAAATTCTAATAAACATAGCTTAGTTTTCCATGGAAAACAGAATTATATGGCCCATTTGATGTCCGATGGAAACATTACTTTAACAGTTACAGAATCCCCCAGTTTTCGGTTGCACCGAAAATGACGACTGAAGAGTTGTGGGCTCGCGATGTAAAGTGGGCGACTAGGTTTTTTTAAGGCTGGTTTTCACTAGCGTGGGAGTCGCAGTCGTAATCAGGAGCGCAGAGCGATACGATCTGGTGAAAATCAATTCGTCGGAGTCGGAAGCAGAATACCGATTCCGCCTATGACCTCGTTGCTTACGATCCAGTGAAAACTGTCTTATGATTAACTAATAAACAATAGGGTTTGGTCAGAACCAATCAAATCTTTTGTTTTCAAATCAAGCGCGCGCCCTAAATAGCGCAATTTTACCCTACGGGCTCCTGCAATTTTGATCCTCTTTGAAGAAATTTATTTGTGCTTATTT
>NC_090874.1:21862424-21864924 GCF_036669935.1 Montipora foliosa | reverse complement strand
GAACTGAAGTCAAAAAAGCAAAGCGAAAGGGAGAGGAGGCGAGGAGAAGGAGCAAGAAACCGCCTGCAATCAACCCCACAAGATTTTCGATACTCCCCTTATATTGTTCCTGATTGGCTGATTAAGTGTCAAAAAAACCCGCCCGACAGTCAACATTTACAGCTCTTTTTTGTAAAAGTGTACAGATTCCTCGCGGGAGCTTGGCCGGGATTTTCCAATGCGTTTTAAGGCAGCTTATAGGTGCGGTTACACACACCATGGTAAATGCTATTTCCCATGGTAAAGCATCCCGCGGTGCCTTACACTTGGTTGTTAGTATAACGTGTTAACCAGTGGTCACACGTTACGAAGATTACCCAGGTAAAAAGAAATCTCTCGCAATTGATTGGCGGGAAAATTTAATCACAACTTCATCAGCATCGTGGTTGGCTCTTGTAACCCGGGCATCAAAACACCCTTCCAACTTACCACGTTAAATCAAATCAATCAATCAATCAATCAATCAATCAATATAACGTTTATTAGAAAATATACACCTTGCAGTCTTTCGACTGAATTACGTGCACTAAAATACATTACTGTAATAAATTTATCTATTAGTAAAATAATTAAGTTTATTAAAAAAATGTCATGCGCGCTTCGTCTTATCTTTTTGACGTATCCATGGATATTTATTTAATTACCTCGGGAAATTTACCTTGGGAAACGTCGGTTCATTTACCGCGGTAAAAGTGCCCCGTTTAACCGCACCTAATTAAATGGAGGTGGTATTTTGGGCTGTCGAAATCCCACAGGACTTGGAAAAAGCTTCATATTTCAGCTTTCTGTACAAAGTAAAGAAGATGACGGGTGAAATGTGTTCTGCATTAGCAATCACACCTTTGAGAAGTATCATGGGTGACCAAAGAGGCTCACGGAAATCTCTTTGGCGGCTGCAATCCATTGGGAAGTTCCACCCAGTCTTCGCATTGATCGGTCAGAAGATGCGCTGGACCAGCATTTGTCAAGGCGCTGAAAGGACATTCTAATAACTTCCCCAAAAGATTGTCGTTTATTACTGTCGACGAATCGCACCCTTTAGGAACATGGACAGGAAAACGTTAACGGTTAAGTTACAATCTCAGTTTGATCTTGAAAAATTTCCCAGCGAATTTACACAATGCACGCTATGCCCAATCATACCGCTGCGCTCGGTCCGTACGCCATGGCCTCGGGCTAAATATTTTCCCGACCTGCCCTCCCACTTAGTCAATAACTACCTATTATTAGCACTTCTTTTCCCCCATATACCGGTAAACATTGTTTCAGGAACAGTTTTAACTATTTTCAGGGGCACCCAACGAATCTGTTCCTCGCATTATCTGTTCCCCAGAGGAATCTTGCAGGCTGGCAAAAATACAGGTGTTTCGATGAGCTGGCTGGGAAATTTTGTTATTGATAGAGGTTTTGCCTGGGAATTACTGACTTTTTCTAGCATTTCAACCCGAGCTGGCTGTAGAAACTCTGAAGACTGACAACGACTAAAAAAAAAAAGGACCTCTTCCGTCTCCCAGAGAATAGTCACAAACATACGACGGCTGGTCAGAGTGATTGCGCTTGCGGCAAAAACCTGTTTTCTCCCAGTTTTGTCGCTTTTGTTCGCTCATTTTGGACCGAGGGATTTGAAAGCGTGCGGAATTCCTGGCTGGGAAATAAATTTGATCAGCTGGCTGGGAAACCAACCAATTTTATCTAGCTGGCTGGGAAGTTTCTTGTGTGTGTCTTGCTGGGAAAAAGGAACAGATAATGTTTTCCCAGCAACACTGAAAAACACCTGAAAATGCCTTAATAACATTTATTTTCATTAGCTGGGCTATAATACATTTTACAACAAATTGGTCGTTGGGTGCCCCTGTGTTTTGCCGTCAGAAGACGGACTTACTACTCATCTTTCCAGTCAATTGTCGGCAATTTATTTCGTTCTTTTTCCCTTTTCTTTGCCTTCAAAGAAAGAAACTCTTGCGTTCTTGCACGCACCGTTGTCAATCAAAAACTTATCGCAGACTTTCTTTATTTCGTTACTGTCTGAAGAAGCGAGCTTCCCGGAAGCAAATAATTGTTTTAATTGTAGGCTGCGGAGACGGCGATCAATTTGGTTACCAATGGTGTGAACAGGGGAAGGAATGTAATCTCGAGGTGTGGCGTTGCTGATACCAGGAAAAGGGAACCAATTTTCAGGAACTCTTGCTGACCATCCTTCCTGTACGCCAGGGAAGCCCAGGAGATTGTCTGGAACTTCTGCATCTAAGGGTGAATGAACTTACGACTGTAAAGGACAGTATCTAAGTACAAATGGTTTGTTCGAGACAGTCATATATGTTGCTGCAAGTTATGTTTTAAGTTGAATTTGGCCTTATAATTGATACAGGCTGGATTGTTGAAATTTTATGACACAAATCAATTATTTTCCAAGGACTAAAGGATGTGGTAACATGTCTAAAATGTGATGACATTTCTTATA
>NC_090874.1:21854924-21857424 GCF_036669935.1 Montipora foliosa | reverse complement strand
GTTCCATCCTGTCAAGAACAGATCGAGGTATATACGTAAGTTTTGAATACCCTTCGCAAACTCTACGGCCGTGTACACGTTAAATTAGTGATTTCTGTAACAATTTCATGTGGATTTCCTTGTTTCGTTTAGGAACACCACACATATGATCACCACTCTATCATTCATTAAAGCATTGGTTTCCTCCAGCTTTTGTCTGAACTGAATGTAGAGTTGAAGGTATGGAATTTCTTCTGTATTTAGGAATTTGAAACAAAGTATACAGAACTTGTACTTCGTTTTAATGCGTAGAAACACAGGTTTTACTTTATAAGCTACCCAACATAAGCCATTTTTCATCACAGCCACAGCAGTCATTTTGGTATCCTCTTATAATTAAGGGCCCACTGACGTATTTTTTGGGGTGCGTTGCTAAGGATGTAATGGTTAAGCAATTTGAGAGAATTTGCATTACTTTGGTCAGTTTCCAACTTTTGTAAGCCAATGACCCTAAATATGACGTCATCATACCACGCCCATGGTCACGTGACCAATAAAAGAAAACTCTAAATTTGTCTCCGTGCTACGCAATTTGGGTATTTAATCGATGGTTTGATAATTTGTATTCATTTTTGTATCCAGCCAAGCATGGTTTTCTTTTTATTTTGAAAAATGTTCTTTTTAAAGACATAAACGATACTGAAATGCCCATAACTTTTTCAAAAAAGATGATTTTAAAAAATCAATGCTTAGCTATCTTCTGTATTTGGGGGTGAAACGTGCATGTAAAAAAATATTTAATTCAATTTAAAACCGCCGAAAATTTAGCTTTTTTCTCAAACCGGAAGTCAGTTTGTTTACGCATGCGCATTTGATCTGAGAACGAGCGCGAGGAAGGGCGAGGAAAAACCTTCGATGGAAACAACAGTTTGTGCGGTGACTTTTGCTTGTGAGTGGGTTTTCTTGTCAGCTCATGATATGATGACGTCAGTTACCGGAAGTAACGTTTCACTTCCTTAGCAACGCGCGAAAAATCCATCTGTGGGCCCTTAAAGTAGATTCTTCGGAGCAATCGCAGAATACCCGGCATCTCTAGCTACACAGTGCAGCTGGTAACGCGTCTACACAGCTACTCCGTCGTAATTTATTCATAATTCACTCATTGACAAGTTCTCTGGAAGCCCTGGTGAAAATCTTTGAAGGATCTTTTAAGATCCTTAAAGGGGCTAGGTCACGCTATTTTAGGTAATTTTGTTTAATTTTGTTAATTATGAGCTCTAAACGTCAAATTGGCAGAGCAAGAGTCTTTCATTTGCAAAATCACGGCCACATAACAACTGAGAATGATTTTCCAGCTTTGTAAATGACATTTTGATATAGACTGATATAAATTTGAAAAAAGGTGGGCCGACGTTTTTCAAATTTACCCAAATTCAATCCATTTCAATCCTCTCCAGTTTTGTCCATCCATGTCCCTTCTTGGCTTCCCTGTGTTTTGTTAGAGTTCCTCTATAGTTTTGAACAGTTATTTTGATATTTTAGTTAATTCTATGACCATTCGATCAGTGCTGAAATTGCCTAAAATTGCGTGACCTAGCCCCTTTAAAGACTCCTCAAAGATCTTTTTGAGGATCTTTCTAAGGATCTTTTCTCGAATCCTCAAGGATCCTACCTAGGATCCTTGAAGATCCTCAAAGATCTTAGCTTTTTTTGCCAAGATCCTCAAAGATCCTTGCCAAGATCTTCAAGGATCCTTGAGGATCTTCTAAGATCCTGTCCAAGATCCTTGAGGATCTTCGAAGATCCTGTCCAAGATCCTTGAGGATCTTCGAAGATCCTGTCCAAGATCCTTGAGGATCTTCATAGATCCTGTACAAGATCCTCAAGGATTTTTAAAGATCCTGACCAAGATCTTTGAAGATCATCAAAGATCCTTGAGGATGTTGAAGGAACCAACCAAAGATCCTTGGGGATCTTCAAAAACCATATCCAAGATCCTTAAGGATCTTCAAAGATCTGGTGCAAGATCCTTGAGGATCTTCAAAAACCCTTGCCAAGATCATATGCAAGATCCTTGAGGATGTTTATGTTTAAATATCATTTAGGACTTTACAGGAACTTAGCCAAGATTATTTATTGTCCACCTTCTCATCCTGAATTGCACTTATTGGACTGCAGCTTGATGTACAAAATTCTTTTATTTAAACACCTGGAAAAAGGAGCTTTCTTTCTGTAAAAGAGAAACTTCAATACATAAAATGCTTCATTTGTCTGTAAACTATTTATGTTATAAAGCTAAGTATGATTGAAGTAAAATAACAATGATGAATCATGGGAAATCAATATCCGACTTTATTTGCTAGCATTCTTTATTGAACTGAATGAAAAACAGCCACACACTACTATTCTCACTTGAGTAAGATGCAAGTGAAGTTTGGTAAGGCTTATCACCTTGGCTTGTTATCAGAAATGTTAACCTGCGATCAGGCCCATTTTTAGCTTCGCCCATATGTTCTCTTAT
>NC_090874.1:21837424-21842424 GCF_036669935.1 Montipora foliosa | reverse complement strand
GAAATGTTTTGTGCGAGGGTCTTTATCCCCTCCAGTCTCTATGAAATGCCCATTGGTTTGGGTTCTTTATTCTCTTGTCACGATTTTGACCTCTATCTCCACTCGCCGGTTCTCTTCTTTTACCCTTGGGGCAGGCATTGTTTGCTTTTTGCCACTGCAACCCCATGGAGATGGCCGGGGTTGTTGTTTCTACCTGTCAAGTTGGGAGCAAAACTGCTAAATGGGCTTTGCACAAGGCACTCATCCATCTCGGCGTTTTGGGCGGGGAATTACTGCCTGCAGTACCCCTTCAGCCATGAGCTGAAGCCCAGTTAGGGAGGAGGAATATTGTTACTTCTTTGGACTGTGCTACCTTGGCCCCAGGACATTATGCCAGCAACTACAGTGTATGCCTATCTTGCAATACAGGCATGAGGCACCCCCTCAGCTAGGTGCCTACAATTGTAGGCCCCTCCTCTGATGGTTCATACAGGTGGTTGGTATCATCCGTACTAGACTGCGCATAGTCATCCTTTTTTCCTCAGATCACGTGAGCAAAAGCGCTGACGGCTTCCTCGTTCGCTTGATCAAATGCGCGCCACGCTCTATCTATCGCGTGCTACAGAAGTTAGGAAAAGAAAGAGACTGCTCGCAGTCTACATCCATACCTTGCCAGTACATTCCCTGTCCCCTGTTTATGCCCAAGTTGTGTCTATTACCTTGCTGCGCACTAAAGCATTAAATGATATTTTAGAATAAAATAGATGTTAGTTAATGCCAGTAAACAAATACTGGGCAGAGCCTGGGAGGAGAGCGTGGCTTCCCATCACGTGATTACCTTATTTGGCTCTTTCATTCAATCCCACCATGTGAGCCTTCTCGGTTTGACATTTTTAAAGCTCAGCTTGTTCTGTTTTCTGTTCAGCAGTTTAGTCCCTCTCTCCCTTTATTATAACCTACTTTAATAGTTCTTTTAAATGAAATATTTGCAGGGAATTGCTGCCTGCGCCACTCCTTCAGCCTTGTGCTGAAGCCCTGTTAGGGAGGGGGCATATTGTTACTTTGCTAGACTGGGCTAAACTTGGTGCCAGGACATTATGGCAGCAACTATACCCACCTCGCAATACAGGTGTGACATACCTTCTTGGCTAGGTGCCGAGACCCCTCATCCAGTGGTCCATACGGGCAGTGGGTATTATCCGCTCCTTGCCAGTACATTCCCTGCCCCTCAATAACGCCCAAGTTGTGTCTATTGTGTTACGGTGCACCAAAGTATTAAATGTTGTTTATGTGAAATAAACTTGTGAAACTATTTGAATCTTGCAAGCAACTATTTTTTAAAAAACAAGTAGTACCTTTCGTTTCCGGAATGGTAAGGACAGGAGAAAAGATAAAATATTGTAGTGCGGGTCACTCGGCCTGTCGTATTGATTTTGCTTTGTCTGTTGAAACTCTCGAGAAATGAAGATAGAAATGTGGACGCCAACTCTCTGAATGGCGTCTGTTTTAACTTCAAGTTAATTTACCGGTTTTGTAGCACTAACGGTAACCCAAGACTAATTTGACCCTTTTTTCAACTTTACGGCCCATAGCAATAACCAATAGAGCGCTCAAGTTAATCTTCTTTAGTCTTTGTGTTACAGGTTGATCACTAAATAAATGTAACTGTTTGAGAAGTTTAAAAGAAGGGTGTATTCTATTCTGTTTTGATGATTTTGCACTTTTTTGGGGGAAGTTCTGTGGTTTCTAGCAGACATATGATATTGGCACCTTGGACAGTCCCCCTGTTGACAAGTACATGTAAAAAAATAATTGTCTGGCGTTAGACATAGTAAAATATGTGAAGTCTCACTCCCAGGGGTCATTGGGTTAAGCAAAGCATACTGTGGGTTGTACCATCAGTTGATTTTTCCTAAACAGGCACACATCCCTTTTGCTAAATCCTTTTTGTGCGGGATGGTTAATTATGCCCTCCCAATTTCACTCTCTGCTTACGAGCCAGAAGGCCCGTCAGGCCCGTCAGGCCGGCGTTTATCTCCGGTTTCCTTAGCATGAAGCGACTAGGAGTATTTCTACTCCCCCCTGGATGGGATGCCAGTCCATCGTAGGGTTACCCCCAGTATTTCGCCGATATCCATTTATACACTTGGGTGGAGAGAGGCACCGTGACAGTAAAGTGTCTTGCCCAAGAACACAACACAATGTCCCCAGCCAGGACCTGAACGCCGACCACTCGATCCAAAGTCGAGCACTCTAGCCATGAGGCCACCGCGCCACTATTTAATTGCTACACCTATTGCATGCCGTTGCATTGCTCACATGTACGTACAGTTAGAGAATGATTTGATTGCGATGAACCACAGTCATTTTTCACATTTATGTGGTCAACAGATCGGAACATGGCATCTGGTCCAGCAGTCTTTCCCTCAACAACAGAGAACACAAACTATGCCCGTTTGTGCCGTCTTTTAGTGGAGGTAGGATCTCAGGCCCTCCGCGATACCTTCGACAGAATACATTCTCCAGCTACTCTTAAAAGGATTTTGTCAAGTACTTCAGCACATTACGCTACGTTGCAGTCACTGAGAAAGAGAAGAATTTTGAATCCCACACAGTGGGGAGAGCTATACCCAACTGTTTGTTCATCTGTGTCATCAGGCAGCTTTGACATTACGCTTCTGGTGGTATTGCTGCGAAATATATGCGGTTTCAGTCCTCCTGCCAGTACTGGAAGCTGGGATGAGCTTCCTCTTCCTGGTGATAACAGTTGTGAGGCAAACATAGCACGAATCAAGTATTACAGAAATGAAGTCTATGCTCATGCCAGCCAAGCTTCTGTTGATGATGCAACATTCAGTATGTTATGGCAGAATATAGGTAATGCACTGCTAGCCCTTGGATCTGGAACAACTTATGCCAGTGCGATCAGCCGACTGAAGACTGAGTGCATGGATCCTGATATTGAGGAGCACTATCGAGAATTACTAAAGCAGTGGAAAAAGGATGATGATAACACCAAGGAGAAGCTTGATCTCAAAGGAGTTAATTAATGCCATTAGAAGTTGGTGAATTAAATTGTTTTGTGCATCTTGCCAATACATAGGGTTCAGCTTTCAGAGAATTCTGCCTGCCAAAAAAAAAAGAGACAGCTAGGGAAAACTACAGAAAATGTTGACTTACTATAATTATAATTATTATTTTTGCTAGAACCAAAACTGTAGGAAAACAAATCTTTTTTTCAAGACATGGAACTGGATTTCTTGCACTCAAAAGCTGTGAAAGGGGTCAAGTTAGTTTGCTCAAATCAACTCCTACAGTACCCTGGATGGCCCAGAGGTTTTTCTCTCTCGGAGTGACGAAATAGGCGAAGAAAAACCTCTGGTACAGGCCTTTGAGTTCTTCGAGAAGGCCGGTCCAATGGGATGCTGTCAGAGTCAAAATTTGACCTTACCAATTCGATTGGTTCCATGAACTTGTCAGTTCTAACAAGTTCTCTGATTGGGTTAGCAACAGAAAGTAGTTCAAACAGGTTTTCATTTGCTGTCAACCAGATTTCTGTTGCCCACTGTGACCACATGGCTATAATCGAAAGGCTGCAAAGTTCTGGAAATCGAGGCTTTGAAGGCAGAAAAAGTAAATTGGGTTCCACATTTTTTTGTTTTTTGTATAATGTGTCAGCCAAAATTCAACTTCGGAATTTGACATCCAAATTTCAAATTTGAGTTTTTATTTTCATATGCGACATCAAAGTTTTATACTGGGTCGGAATCTGGGTTTCATTTCGTGGTTTTTTATTTTTTCCCGTGTCGGTAAAAGTCTTGCCTGTCACTCCCCTGCTAAGTGGTGTCTTTGTGCATAGAGTCTTCTGTGCGTATTTTCTTAGGTTTGAGGGGGCTGTTGTGTTAACTTAATTAAATGTACCATGCCTTGTGAGTTTGTATTATTTATCGTCTGCTGTAAACTTGAATGATTTCCACTCTTAAAATTACCTCCAGAACCTACTTTTTGTGTAGAATAAGCTTTTAGAATGATGTTCTTGTCTTCTGTGGTGATACTTGACCATTGGGGAACATTTTGTGAAAGAATATTTATAACGGGTCACACTCACAATTTGATCACCTGAACTTGCCCAATTATGCATAACATCCACTTGGCTTTTTAATTTTGACATCCCATTGAAAAAAAAACTCATAAAATATTCGCAGACTGGTCCATTTCTCTGAAATTTGGAAGGGTGATTGCTAACACATAGAGAAAGATTTTCACAATAACTAATTAAAAAATTCCTGTGTTAAGCGTGAGAATTCAACGAAGAGGCAAATGCGACTAAATTTGTTGCGTGTGTTGGTACTTTTGTGTTTTGATTGTTGTGCAAATTTTGACAGAGAATATTAAATTTTAAAAAAATATCTACGGAATACAGATAGATTGTTAAAAAATCTTTATTTTTAGCGGTTTTTTGAACATAAAAGATGGAACACTTGACGAGAAATAATATTTTTGTTGATATTTAAAAGAAAAAAGATTTCGTGGGAATCAGGACGTGGTGAAAATGAGTTAACAAATTTGCATACGTTCGATGAAATGTGATACGCGAGGAGACTGGAATTTTATTTCTCTGACAAATGATTTTGTCATTGTAGTGTAAAATGAAGTTTATTTGGGAAGGCAACAATATTTCTTTAACTTCCTGGTTAATCCAGTTTATTCCTACGACTTACTAGTGCAAAGATTGTTTACATGAAACTCGCACTTTTTGCTAATGTTGAGTGTCATGAAATTACATCATTTGCGTGGCAATATATCCCTTTACTCTAACACAAAAACATTCAGATAGTAACAAACTTCATATTTATCAACCATTTCTTCTCCTTTTGTGCTTGTCAGCATTGTGATGTGCAATAATTTGCAAGGCTGTTTTTGTACATTGTATCTCATAGATGTTCAGATTTTCAATTGCATGGCCGCTCAACCTTGCGATTGTGTAAATAGTTCATCCTGAAGTCACAATACATGTAGAT
>NC_090874.1:21812424-21827424 GCF_036669935.1 Montipora foliosa | reverse complement strand
GCGACTGATTCCAATATTTCCACTGATGAGTAAAAGTGGACAGCATTTACCTCTTTGTTGAACGCATTATTTCATGAGTCTCTGAAGTAATGTATTCATGCCTGAAGTGCATTGACTCTAGATGGTGGACAAAACACTGTCCATGGACTACCCCGATGGACTACCCAAATGGACTATGCCAAAAATACTATTTTGAATGAGTACTGTTGATCTATGTGTAAGGAGCATCTCAAATAGTGCTTACTTAAGCCTCAACACTTATTTTAAACAGTATTGTTCAACAGTATTTAAGTCTAAGCACCCATTTTAAAAAGGTTAGCTTTCGATTACTGTTGTGATGGCTGATAACTTCATGTACGGTAAGTGAAGTGAAACCATGGCCGTATGGATGAATGCAATGTAAGTATTATAATCAATTCAGTTCTTTCAATAGCAGTATTTTAAGAGTTAGTCCATTTTAGGGTAGTCCATGGACTGGGGGTCAGTGTTTTGTCCACCACCTTGACTATAACACATTTTGGCAGTTAATTGCAAAATATTTGGTGGCTTAGAAATTCATATGCCCAAATGCACCCAATTGTAATGCGTTACAAGCCCTAACCTGCAAATTGTTTACTTCAGTGACTCTTAACTCTGTCAATCACCGCCCCCTTCTTTCCCTGTGATAACTAATTGGGCGGCGTCCAGCTTTATCTGCTGACTGGGAAATACACAAACCACAGTAAATGGCATTTCCCATTTAATGGAACAGTGGAAATTTCCTTACCATTTGCTAAATTGTCCAGTTTCCAGTCTCTCATCAGCCAAAGACAATTGCAAATGGTAAGTGCCATCTCGTTGGGCAGGTTTGCTGATTTAGGAAAAACTGTTACCATCATTCACCGGTTATCCCAATCGGTTTATTCTGACAAATGGTAAGCACCCCTAATTTCCTTGAAACTAGAAGTCCAAACATGTTTCTCCCCTAACCGTTTTCTCGTCTGCAGCTTACGGATTCTACAGAATCTTTACTCGACATTTATCACTGTAACATGACAAAATGTATTACATACTTTGGTTTATTATGATTACTTCACTCAGTGATTGGTTCAAAATTCTCGCAACCCTTTTTTCAACCAATCAGAAGTCAAACCAAGACCAATTGTGGCTCGCACGTACACATTTTCCCGTGCTTTATGTCGGCTACGTGTAATTACTTCGAGTTTTGATTGGTTTACTTGATTGTCTCCATCCTTTTTGATTGGCCAAAGTGATTACCTTAGTTTTGGTTTTACGACACTCGATTGAAATCCGCTCTAGAGTAGTATCTCTCAGTGTCACTGAGGAGGGAAAGACTTAGAGCTGAGATAAGTGGACCTTAACCCATTTAAATTTACCCCTCAACTGACCCCCCAAGTTCACAACTGCTAAAAAGGGCCCCATTCACTGTCCATTGTAGTCTTGTGTTAGAGAGACACTTTAAGGTGAACCAAACCAATAAAACACAATAATTATTGTTTCTTGTTTTAATCCAGAAATGGTGAAGTCAGAAGTCGGAGAAGTGAAAGGTGTGTTAATTAATTTTAATAAAACAACCATCATACATTGCGGTTTTTACATTGTAGAAACAGCTGACGAACTAAGCATCTCACTTCTACATGCTACACTGTACATAACAGCAGATATGTGATCACTTAATAGGGTGGATTGAGTAGCAGAATTCAGAATTAAAAAACCTAAATTAAAGAGGATCAGTGATAACCCTTGTTACTCTACAGAAAACAGAGCTAAGTGCTGGCATCAATGAATTGCCTGGCTCATTGAGTTTTATTATCTAGAATCTTGTCATTCGAAACAGATTATCCCAGGGTCGCTCGTTTTTCGAGCCGCTGGACAAGGGAACGAAGCCTCTGGCATCACAATATGTATCACATTTTGTCAAGCGAAGATTCGTGGTGATAACGTGTTATAGAGGCTATCCTTACATTTGCATATTGCTGCAGTTTCTTGAAAGTTTTGAAACTGGTTTGAACCTTCTCAATTATTTTTCCTCTCTTTAAGAAATGCTCACCCAGTGGAAGAGAGAAGAGGGAGACACAAAAGACAACTTGACAGGGATCGAAGGTAGGCTGGCAAGTATAAACTTCGAACGGAAATACTGCCAAATTGTGACCTTAAACGTCTGGTGCGCGTAGGACATGCAGTGCCAACAAGATGATGACAGTGGGCAGGTGCCATGAGGAATAATCTCTCGCTTTTTGGTGTCTACTGCCCTTAGCCATCATCGTGTGGGAGTGAGTGTCCACAGGGTTTCCATTTTTTAGACGACGTGAACAATATGGAGGCTTTTTTCTTTTTTCCTTTTTCCTTTTTTCTTGTTTTTATTCTAGCTGCCGAAAACACAGGCGACAAAAAGCGTAAGAAAAATGCAACAGGTTAAAAAAACAAACCAAATTTGGGATTGACGATACTCATACTACTACTATTACTAAAAGAATCAAAATTCAAAGGGGTAAAAAGACCAATTCACCCGTGGGGGAACAATTTTGGTGAAATAAACTTGACTAGATGCGAGGTGTGCATTCACTGTAATTGACGCCGAAGGTTGACGGTCTGTTAAAGACAATGGCGACTTTCGCAACAAATTCCGGCATTCTACTATTATAACAAATACATAGGGAGAAGCTAGTACACTAAGGAAAAATTTAGCCGTAGATCAACGGCTTAATTTGTCTATTGTAATATAAGTGTGACGTAATTTGCGATGATTCTCTTCAACTCTTAGAATTACACAAGAGACAAGTGTTGTTAATCAAGCGAACGTTCTATTGAAATCTTGATCAGATAATGCTGGGCTGTAAACGGCTTGGGTAACTAAATACACTAGGGGAACAAACCTTGTGCTTTGTAGTTTTTCTTCGGGTTCTTTTGGCTTTTTGTTTAATATGAATAGTGTGTGTGTGGATGTTGATTTGAGGGAAAGTCATAGACAAAAGTTATGGTTAGTCTGTAAAATGAGGGGCAGATGTTCACAAAGCAAACTCTCAACCCCAAAATAAGGTTAACAAATGAAACAAACTCTGTGTGAAATTAAAACTTTAATCTCAGAAACAGTCAGATAGTACATGTACGAAAAACTAAATCACGTAGGAGGGATTAATAAATATTTGACCATGAAAATTATTCGTTCTTAAAAATGGGAATAATAAAGATGAAAAATCTTTACACTAAAATCTTCATTCTTAAAAAATATATGGAAAAAACTAAAGAAATTCCATGGAATATGAAACACCAGTTCCACGAGGTAAATCCAAAAATCCCAAGGATAAAGACAAGCTGACTGCGACACCATTAGGCTCGTAAATGCAAGCGAGCAAGGGGGTTTCTAGTCCAGATTGTAGTCTTGTGTTAGAGAGACACTTTAAGGTGAACCAAACCAATAAAACACAATAATTATTGTTTCTTGTTTTAATCCAGAAATGGTGAAGTCAGAAGTCGGAGAAGTGAAAGGTGTGTTAATGAATTTTAATAAAACAACCATCATACATTGTGATTTTTACATTGTAGAAACAGCTGACGAACTAAGCATCTCACTTCTACATGCTACACTGTACATGGCTGCAGATATGTGATCACTTAATAGGGTGGATTGAGTAGCAGAATTCAGAATTAAAAAACCTAAATTAAATAGGATCAGTGATAACCCTTGTTACTCTACAGAAAACAGAGCTAAGTGCTGGCATCAATGAACTGCCTGGCTCATTTAGTTTTATTATCTAGAATCTTGTCATTCGAAACAGATTATTCCAGAGTCGCTCGTCTCTCGAGCGGCTGGACAAGGGAACGAAGCCTCTGGGAACGAGATTGCACCCCTGCCGTTGCATCACAATATGTATCACATTTTGTCAACTGTCAAGCAAAGATTCGTGGTAATAACGTGTTATAGAGGCTATCCTTACATTTGCAGATTGGTGCAGTTTCTTGAAAGTTTTGAAACTGGTTTGAACCTTCTCAATTATTTTTCCTCTCTTTAAGAAATGCTCACCCAGTGGAAGAGCGAAGAGGGAGACACAAAAGACAACTTGGGAGGGATCGAAGGTAGGCTGGCAAGTATAAACTTCGAACGGAAATACTGCCAAATTGTGGCCTTAAACGTCTGGTGCGTGTAGGACAGTGCCAACAAGATGATGACAGTGGGCAGGTGCCATGTGGAACAATCTCACTTTTTGGTGTCTACTGCCCTTAGCCATCATCGTGTGAGAGTGAGTGTCCACAGGGTTTGCATTTTTTATGAAGGGGTAGTTTCTAAAGAAACTGTGGTGCTGCGTCGGTGGGGAAGTAGTATACAAAAATTTGGTTTTATCAACGGAGTTGATAATGTAAATTGGCCACCGTACAGAGATATATTATATTACATTATATTATTCCGAAGTTATTCTCTCTGTACGGTGGCCAATTTACATTATCAACTCCGTTGATAAAACCAATTTTTTGCATTTTTTAGACGACGTGACCAAGTGGCTAAACGAGCGCGTGTAGGTTCCAGTTAAATTTAGAGGTCGCGCGTTCAAGTCGTATTCGATCGGTTTGGAGGCTCTTTTCTTTTTTCCTTTTTCCTTTTTTCTTGTTTTTATTCCAGCTGCCGAAAACACAGACGACAAAAAGCGTAAGAAAAATGCAACAGGTTAAAAGAAAAAATCCATATTTGGGATTCACGATACTCGTACTTTCGTCAGCACAATTTTTTAGCATAAATAATGCAGTCGGAGATGGGCGGGCGGTAATTAGCACTAAGCGGTTTTTACTAAAAGAATCAAAATTCAAACGGGTAAAAAGACAACTCACCCGTGAGTAAACAGTTTTAGTAAAATAAACTTGACTAGATGCGAGGTGTGCATTCACTGTAATTGATGCCGAAGGTTGACGGTCTTTAAAAGACAACGGCGAATTTTGCAACAAATTCCGGCTTTCTATTATTATAACAAATAAAAACTATTACACTACTATTACTCTTTTTTAATGTAAGTGGGACGTAATTTGCGATTATTCTCTTCAACTCTTAGAATTACACAAGAAAGAGATAGGTGTTGTTAATCAAGCGAAAGTTGTATTGAAATCTCGATCAGATAACGCTGGTCTGTAAACAGCTTGGGTAACTAAATACACTAGGGGAACAAACCTTGTTTTTTGTACTTTTTCTTCGGGTTTTTTTGGTAACACGAAGTATAATGCATAAAGTACAACAACAAACCAAACAAGAGATACGTGATGCATCAACCAAGCGAGAGTGCAATTAAAGTCTCTGATTAGGTAACGCTGGGTTACAAACAGTGTGCGTAACTAAATTCGTGCCTCCATCGCGTTGTCTATCCCCCAGCCCCCAAGTGACATTCAGACTGCTCGCGATGGAAACGAAGTTATTCCGTAGAGTCAGCTAAATGACACTTGAAATGAAACAATGTATTTCTTTCCATCATGGTCACAACAAGACGATTCCATTTGAAACAAACTACTTTTGAAACATAAAAAGAAAAATCATCGCTAAATATAAAAATAGTAGCCTGTTTTGCAAGCACTACAGCAGTAGTCGCCATGCCCGTCAGCCGGAACCAGCCTCTTTAAATGCTCTTCAAAGGCTTCCATAAGCTACCGTATTTGTGAGCAAGGATGGCGCACGGCAGTGGTGAGAGCACTTGCCTCCCACCAATGTGACCCGGGTTCGATTCCGGAGTGGTGGCCGGTTCTCTACTCTGCTCCGAGAGATTTTCCTCTGGGTTATCTGGTTTCCACCCCCCATCCCCCATCTAGTCCTCCCCCGGGGGTTTCCCCTCTCCTCAAAAACCAACATTTCTAAATTCCAATTCAATGGGATGCAGCACCTCCCTGAAAACCACTTTCTAGTGAGTGGAGCTTCCTGGGTAAATATAGTTAATTATTATTATTGCTAGTAATAGTTTTCACAACATCTGCCCCCGCCGCCTAAGATAATATGAAAGGCAGTTGCGATACGATTGAATTATATGCTGAACATGTCGCCCCTGTGTTCGATTTGCGTCCGACTAATCGTCGCCCCTGTTTCTGATTAATGTCCGGACACAATCAATTTCTGAGCCAGGCAACTCGATTTGCATCGATTTTGCTTCAGTGTTTGATTTTTCAATCATTAACCCAAACAGAACTTTGGTTCTCCTTGCGAGTTTTAACTTCGTGACTCCTAAAACACCTCGGTCGTGTAGAACAATACCAATGCCACTTGTGGGCCCGTTTAAGCAATACCGATACCATTATTATTATTATTATTATTATTATTATTATTATTATTATTATTATTATTATTATTATTATTATTATTATTATTATTATTATTATTATTATTATTATTATTATTATTATTATCATTAAGGCATAATGGTTCATCAACTAGATATGCCTACCAGGAAAGTAGTCCAGCAAAATATTCCATTTTGTGTATGACCATTTAGACAAAAAGAACGTGAAACTTCAATTCAATATTAGTTGAAAAATGGTCTTTGCCGCAGCTACATATTGTTATGTGACTCATACTTCACTGATAAGCATACAGTAGGCATTATTCTGATATAATATTTTCGGGTGAGTGAACAAGGACGATTTTTTTTTCAGTTATTGACGGTTTCTCTCTTTTAGATGGTTTTGGTCCAGCTGACCTTATCGACGATATTCGAGAACTCTACAAAACCCGTGAAGGATGGCTTGCGCCTTTCCCGTGGTGCGAAGAGTTTCGATTCCATCTTGATAACATTTTTACCAGGCTAAAAATGGTCAGCAGGAAAAAAGAACGAGGGACAAAGACTGACTCTACAGTTAACATGTTGGAAATCTTCAAACCACATGAAGAATGTTCGCAACCCAGAAAGGTTTTGTTTGAAGGACAGCCAGGCATGGGAAAGACCACCTATTGTAACAAGGTTGCTTACGACTGGGCCAGGAACTGTAAATCAAGAGATTCATTTCCTGATGTCCAAGTGTTGCTGTTGTTGAAATGTAGAGACATTAACTCTGACTTTTGGTAGGCTATTGATGACCAGCTTTTACCGAAAGACATAAAGAAAGAAGAAAGAGAAAAGTTCTTCAGCTTCGTTCGGGACCATCAGTCAAAGGTCTTGCTGGTACTTGACGGATTGGATGAGTTGCCAACCCATAAATTACCCGTCTATAAAGAGATTATTCAAGGGAGAATGCTTCCAAAATGTCATTTAGTGGTTACAGCACGCCACGAAGCTGGGATAGAAGTACGGGAGTGCTGTGACACCCTGCTAGAGGTCGAAGGATTCACTGAAAACGATGCTAAAGATTTTATCTGGAGATATTTCAAAACCGAGGAGCATCTGGCGAAAAAGCTCTTGGACAAGCTGCGATCGGATGCAAGCCTTGAGGAACTAACTGCAAATCCATTAAATACAGCACTTCTATGCCTGCTTTGCGAAGACTTCCAAGGAGATTTGCCAAAAGGTAGAACTCTCCTTTTCCTCGAAATAGTTGCGTGCGTGCTGAAGAGGTACATGCAGAAGAAGAATTTAGCAAAAACGGACCAAGACCCAATCGAGTTTTACCACGCTGAATTAAAGGATCTGGGTTGTATAGCGTTGAATGGCTTGCTCAACAATGAGATGTATTTCGAGCGCAGCGCATTCCGAAATTGTACCAGCGACTTAATTCCTGAACTGGGATTTCTGTCAGTTCAGCCGGGACGCAGCAAACGAAGACCAAGTAGGTGCTATGGGTTTCTACACAAGAACTTTCAGGAGTTCTTTGCTGCGTTTTATCTCAGTTGCCAGCTTCTAGATGAGGAAATTAGCCCCGATAGCTTAGTTTCTGACACCAGGTATTTTAAAGAGTTTCAACGGGTGCTTATGTTTACTTGTGGTGTATTGGCTCAACGGTGCGAGACGAGGGCCACGGCACTTATATCAAGTATAGCACGTGCAATTAACCGATTAGCAGACGAGAATGCACGCGATGACTATGTACTTGTTTCATTGAATTGTATCAAGGAATGTGAGAAAGATCAGGGTACCTTTAGCAAAGAATTAGCACATACTTTTGGTTCGCTTCTTGAAATTCAGACATGTGATATATCTCGAGGGACTTTGTCTAATAAAGTCGGTCCCTCAAGTGCTTCCGCACTGGCTAGAACATTGGAAATCAATTCAACGCTGACATACTTGAATTTGTCTGACAATGAAATCGGTGACTCGGGTGCCGTTGCACTCGCTAAAGCAATGGAATTCAATTCAACGCTGACATTCTTGGCATTGTCCTACTGTAAAATTGGTGACTCGGGTGCTGTTGCACTCGCTAGAGCAATGGAATTCAATTCATCGTTGACAGAGTTAGATTTGGGTTTGAATGAAATCGGTGACTCAGGTGCTGGTGCACTGGCTAAAGCAATGGAAAGAAATTCAACGCTGACAGAGTTAGATTTGTTTGAAAATAACATCAGTAGCTTCGGTGCTGAGGCACTAGCAAAAGCAATGGAAGTAAATTCAACGCTGACATCCTTGGGTTTGTCTATTAGTGGTAAAATTGGTTACTCGGGTGCTGCTGCACTCGCTAAAGCAATGGAATTCAATTCAACGCTGACGTCCTTGGAATTGTTTCTCAGTAACATTGGTGACTCGGGTGCTGTTGCACTCCGAGTCGCTGAAGCAATGGAATTCAATTCAACACTGACATCCTTGGCATTGTCCTACTGTAAAATTGGTGACTCGGGTGCTGTTGCACTCGCTAAAGCAATGGAATTCAATTCAACGCTGACATCCTTGGCATTGTCCTACTGTGAAATTGGTGACTCGGGTGCTGTTGCACTCGCTAGAGCAATGGAATTCAATTCAACGCTGACATCCTTGGCATTGACCTACTGTAAAATTGGTGACTCGGGTGCTGTTGCACTCGCTGAAGCAATGGAATTCAATTCATCGTTGACAGAGTTACATTTGGGTTACAATGAAATCGGTGACTCAGGTGCTGGTGCACTGGCTAAAGCAATGGAAAGAAATTCAACGCTGACATCCTTGTCATTGCTCTACTGTAAAATTGGTGACTTGGGTGCTGCTGCACTCGCTAAAGCAATGGAATTAAATTCATCGCTGACAGAGTTAGATTTGGGTTACAATGAAATCGGTGACTCAGGTGCTGGTGCACTGGCTAAAGCAATGGAAGGAAATTCAACGCTGATAAAGTTAAGTTTGTTTGCCAATGAAATCGGTGACTCGGGTGCTGCTGCACTGGCTAAAGCAGTGGAAAGAAATTCAACGCTGACAGAGTTACTCTTGTCTGGCAATAAAATCGGTAACTCGGGTGCTGCTGCACTGGCTGAAGCAATGGAATTAAATTCAACGCTGACTTCGTTGTGGTTGATTCACAATAAAATCGATTACTAGTTTGCTGTTGTACTGACTGAAAGAGAACTGACACCCTGCGATCGTGAAATTGTATGCATTGCATACCGTTAAGCCATTTTCAAAACGTTTAAATCAGAATGGTATTCGTGCTGTGAACGAAACAAAAACTCGAACTCCAATTCACTTTCCGGAGGCAGAGTCGATCTTCCCGACTATCTTCGGACATTTGATTGTTGGATTCCAAAACGCAGTTCGGCGCTTAGCCCTTGAAGGTGAAATTCCGCAGAATTATGAATGTCGCAGTAAACGTCAGTAAATATTGCCAATGGCGATCGTAGTATTTTAGAATGAAGTGAAAGTTTCGTCATTGCACATGGAATGTACTTTGGAACATTTAATTTTGTTGGCTTTTACGATATATTTAAAGTTTTAAGAAAAGAATACACTTCATGCTTTCTTATTTTTAGAGTAAATGTGAAGTGAATGAAAAACCCAAACTGGACAACCTTTTGTTCCGACATCGGGCCACAGTACAGTTTTGGGCTTCCTTTGTTTTTTTGGTAGTTTCTTGTAGTTATGGGATTGCTTACGAGTCTTACTCTGTTCTCCCTTTAAGGACCCTAGTCAGCTTTAATTCGCTCATGTTTTTGTTGACATACGGGAGTTTTGTTGACGTATTATACTCTTGGGACTTGATCAAACCAAAAATAATCCTGAGAAAATGCGAGATGTTTTTATCGGCTCACCTATATTTCTTTGATACCCAAGAAGTTGGCAATGAAAAGAAGGTTAAAAAAAGGGTAGTCTGCTTACGAGCCAAGTGGCCCGCTAGGCTGAAGCTTATCCCGGTTTCTGTTGCATGAAGCGGCTAGGAGTATTTCTACTCTCCCCTGGATGGGATAGCAGTCCAACGCAGGGCCATTTATAGAACTGGGTGGAGAGGGGCGCACCGTGAGAGTAGTGTCTTGCCCAAGAACACAATGCAATGTTCCGAACCCGGTCCACTCGGTCCGGAGTCGAGCGCACTAACCATGAGGCCACCGCGCCTCCCCATTGAAAAGAAGGCGAGATGGTTTAAGGTATCAGTAAACCCCAAAATTGATCATTTTGCCAAATTTTAGTTTTTGATATTCACAGGTACATCTCATTGGGGTCTTTTAATTGCAAAAAGTTCCGCGAAAAAAGGTTTCTTCTAGACGAAGTTGTAAAGGAAAAACGATGCCATGAATAGTAATCTCGTTACTTGGCAGTTAAGTACTGAGCCTCAGTAAAAGTAAACTAAAGGTGGTTTCATTTGTCGCACACGCAGTACACACGTGTAGCATAAGATGAAATGCTGTATTTCTACTTTCCAAGAATTTCTTCGTTTTCAAGTTTACCAAATCTTGAAACGGGTGTTGAATCCGCGCACCAGTGGCTCAGTTGGTTGAGCACCGGGCTGCCATGCGGGAGGTCGTGAGTTCGACTCCGGCCGGACCAACACTCAGGGTCTTTAACTGAGGAGAAAGTGCTGTCTTTGTAATTACCCCCGCGTATAGTTAGACTTTCAATTCTCGGATAAGGACTATAAAGCGTAGGCCTAGGCCCCGTCTCATATAAAATATCTTCCATGTTCATTAGTTCCCTGTGGGACGTTAAAGAACCCACACACTATTCGAGAAGAGTAGGGGATGCAGTTCCCGGTGTTGTGGCTCTCCTCTGTGAAATTTGGCCAATAAAGCACCACGCAAATAAGAAAAAATTCAGCCTGATAAATAAAACATGTTCTTAATATAACGGGGAAAGGGTATTAGAAGAAGGAAAAAGTACGGTACAGTAAGTGATCAAAGTAACATGTTGTTCAGGGCCATTACAAACTTTGAAATCTATTTTAAAAAGACTTGTATGTTAATTAAACCTCTAGTAATGGACAATTTGAAGTATTTGTGAAACCAATTGTAAGAACATTTAACGAACAGTTTCAGGCTGGATTCTTACTAAGCACCCCTTAAATAAAAACACGATCAGCCTCAAACCTGAAATTAGTGTTCTTATATGCGGGTGTTTAGGGTACTCCTCGCTGCCACTCCAAGAGAAGATGGTTCAACAAAGATTTCCATTTCCACTCGATAACATGTTGCGAAGAGCAAGTCATACATAAATAATCATTGAAAATGAAATTCTAAGAAACATAGCTTAGTTTTGCATGGAAAACAGAATTATATGGCCCATTTGATGTCCGATGGAAACATTACTTTAACAGTTACAGAATCTCCTAGTTTTCGGTTGCACCGAAAATGACGACTGAAGAGTTGTGGGCCCGCGATGTATAGTGGGCGACTAGGTTTCTTTAAGGTTGGTTTTGACTAGAGTGGGAGTCGGAGTCCGTAATCAGAAGCGCAGAGCGATACGATCTGGTTAAAATCAAACTGTCGGAGTAGGAAGCTGAGAATACCGATTCCGCTTATGACTCCGTCGCTTACGATCCATTGAAAACTGAGTCGGAAGCGGAAGAATAAACCAATCATAATGTTCGATTCCAAGCATTGCGATTGGTTGGTTCTTGCGCTTCTACTTCCGACTCCGACAATCTTCTTTTCACTGGATCAAAAGCGACGGAGTCAGAAGAAAATTGGAACGTTCTGGTTCTTCCGACTCCGATTCCGTCGGGCTTATGACTCCGCTTACGACTGCGATCTTTGATAAGCGCTCTTAAGACTCCGTCGCTTGTGAAAACCAGCCTTTAATTTGCTCACGATTTTCCCACGCACGTGCGTGATTTTCTTTACTTTCATTGACGACAGAAGCCACTTATCTCTGAAAATCTCTTCCGACCATTTAGCCAAGTGTTCTGTCTCCGACAACATTGGCAGCGTTTACACGAACGCGTGCGATTTCGTCTGTCGTGTAAACAAGGAGAGTGCATCGATTAGAATACAGTTACTATTTTGGCGCGAAATTTGCTTTGTTGAATTCAAAATAGTGAATTTATCACGTAGTGCAGCGCTCGCTTATACCATCACCATTTCCTGGCGAAAGCGGTTCCATGTAAACACATCCAAACCGCATCGATTTTGACGTGGTTTCGAAATCATGAAACTATGCTGTCGATGTGAAACCGCTTTTGTGTAAACGCTGCCTCAGCCTTCTGAGGTCTGCACCCACCCGAACGAGGAAGCCTTGTCAGGAAATTTCTTTTTCTTAATCGGACTTGTCATTTTTTAAAAAAAAAAAAACAAGTCAAAGCACAACGGTGACTCAGTTGGTTGAGCATCGGGCTGCGATGCGGGAGGTCGTGAGTTCGACTCCGGCCGGATCAACAATCAGGGTCTTAAAATAACTGAAGAGAAAGTGCTGCCTTTGTAATTAAATCCGCTAATGGTTAGACTCTCTAGTCTTGTTGGATAAGGACGATAAACCGTAGGCCCCGTCTCACAGCTCTTCAATGTTCATAAACTTTGTGGGACGTTAAAGATCCCACACACTAGTCGAAAAGAGTAGGGCATGTAGTTCCCGGTGTTGTGGTCAGGCCTTTCCTTCGGCAATGTGATTGGCTTGGCGTAATCTTCCGAACGGACTTCTGAACGATGAGACCACATAACTGTGTTACAGCAAAGCAGACTACTCAGATTGAAGGAGTCCCAAGTGCTGAAACTGGCAAACCAAAGCTATGATGCCAGCCATTTTTCTTTTTTATTTTTTAATAAAACTACATCACAGACACTACTACCCTAGTACCTTACATTACATTTCACTACTTCACGTACATTCGCCTACATTATTTTTGCTGTTTATTACACTGCATTAAAGTAGTAATAATATACATGAAAAAAGTACTCGATTCTGATTGGCTGAAAGCAGTGCAGTATAAGTTTAACACTGCAAATTACACATCTAAATTCAGGATTATGATTGGCTAATAAACAATAGGGTTTGGTCAGAACCAATCAAATCTTTTGTTTTCAAATCAAGCGCGCGCCCTAAATGGCGCAATTTTACCCTACGGGAAAATTCCCTACGGGTTCGTGCAATTTCAATCCTCTTTGAAAAAATTTATTCGTGCTTTATTTATTCCAAATTACACTCGATATCATGTGGTTAGCTATACAAATAACAATATACTGAAATAAATTACTAACTGCACAGCTAACAACGAGTACTAGGATTTTGGTTACATTTTTTGGCTCGATTTCTCGGTTCGCTTTTATATTTAGAGGTAGGTCTTCGGTTGAGGATATCTCGCGACATAGTGGACAGAATGGCACCAACTAAATTTTTATGGTATACGAGATGTTGAAAACCAATGGTTTAGGTTCTATTTAATCAAAAGGAAGCAAAGAGTGTATGTTAACGGAGCTGAGTCTAGTTTTCTTTCTGTAAATTCAGGAGTGCCACAAGGGTCGATCTTGGGTCCTTTTTTTTTCTTAGTTTACATAAATGATATAGTAAATGCAACTAATTATTTCTCTTTAAGACTATTTGCCGATGACACCTTCTTGACTGCGACTGGTAGGGATCTCGATGCATTGCTACACCTAATAAACTCTGAATTACCCGCTATTTATGACTGGATATGCTAAAATAAGCTAACTTTAAATTTAAGTAAGACAAAATATGTAGTATTCCAACCACGGCAAAAACTTCATTATAATTCATACACCCCTCTTAAACTAGCGGATCAGTATCTTGAGCAGTCTCACAGTGTTAACTACTTAGGATTAATTATTGATTGTTGCCTATCATGGCACCATCATATCGATTATATTAGTAGTAAAATCAGTAAAAGCATAAATATTATTGCAAAATTAAAACGTCATGTACCCAACAAATCTTTAACAAGTATCTATTATGCACTTATATATCCTTATTTAACTTATGGCTGCGTATTGTGGGGTAATAACTACGAAGCTGCCATATCTCAAGTGGTAAAGCTGCAAAACAAAGCAGTAAGAATCATCAATGACAGTGGCGGATCCAGACCTTGAGCTAAGGGAATATATACTTTAAAAGTACCAAAATAAGGGGGAGGAGACCGGGCCCTCCGGGCCCCTCCCCTAGATCCGCCACTGAATGAGGTACCACTTCGTGAGCATATTACTCCCCATTATGTAAATCTTGGCCTTATTAAATTTCCTGATATTGTGAAGTTAAAAACTTGTCAACTATTTTATGATCTTATCGTAGATAACAAACCATCAAATCTTACTCTATCTTTTGTATCTGAGCAACATAATTATACTACTCGAAGCACATCCTTACAGTATCTAAATCCCGGTTCTTTTAGAACAAATATAAGGCAATTTCACCCAACAATTGTTGGATGTTATTATTGGAATGATATTCCTCTATTCATTCGTAGTATGTCAAATAAATATCTATTTAAAAGATCTCTTTTTCATAATTATTTTGCTCAGTACTAACTACTGCACTTACTGTTTAGTATCCCTTAACTATGTGTTTCTCGTTTCTTTTGCTTATTGTAATTATCTTTTATCTTAAAATGAAATGTAACTTAATTTAAAGGGCATCTGACTAGTTTACTTATATCGTTGCCCTTCTCCATTTACTTTATGTAGTGAGCTTTTCAGACCTTGTACTTCTCTAAATAAATGGGGGAAATAAATGAAATGAAATGAAATGGCACCAAATTACCAAAGAA
>NC_090874.1:21802424-21807424 GCF_036669935.1 Montipora foliosa | reverse complement strand
ACGTTCCTGTCGGGAAAGATCTCATGGATATACCCACCACGAGTCCCGTAGGTTAAACTCTCATTTTACAGATTAAGTCTAAGTGCCCATTTCAGTGATTAGGTCTAAACTTTCGTTTATCTTATTGCTATAGCAATATTTAGGTCTAGAAACTGATTTAGAATGGCTATTTTTTTAGAGTTATGGTTGGTGTGCATATCCATGAGATCCTTGCCTTCCTGTCACTACTCGCATCTGCTTATGGTGCCGGTAAATGATACACATGAAGAAATGCGAAGCTCACGGTTAGGCTGTCCCTTTCTTTTCTCCGTTTACCGTCGAATGAGTTTCCTACTTTTGACCACTTTTGGGTCGGTCGGTTGGAATAAAAATAAAAAGTCCGTAGTCCGTCAGTCCTTCTATTCCCACACATTTGCCCAGTCTTCGACCAGTCCTTCAAACCGCGTTCAACCTCACGCCCAGGCTTATAGCCTCACTCAACGACCACGTACGAAACCGTTTAAGTAACACAAGACACCTCTCTCTTCTGACTTTAATGTATTTTAACTTTCGCGATTGCGGCACATTTTAAAGATATACTGTGATAGCCTGCGTAGCAGGCAGTTTGGTGAATTTTAGTTGACGTTTGAGTGTAACGGCAGCGCGAAAACCTGAACTGAAGTCAAAAAAGCAAAGCGAAAGGGGGAGGAGGCGAGGAGAAGGAGCGAAAAACCGCCTGCAATCAACCCCACAAGATTTACTCCCGTTATATTGTTCCTGATTAGCTGATTAAGTGTCAAAAAAATCCGCTCGACAGTCAACATTTACAGCTCCTTTTTGTAAAAGTGTAGAGATTCCTCGCCGGAGCTTGGCCGGGATTTTCCAATGCGTTTTAAGGCAGCTTATAGGTGCGGTTACACACACCATGGTAAATGCTATTTCCTATGGTAAAGCATCCCGCGGTGCCTCACACTTGGGTGTTAGTATAACGTGTTACCCAGTGGTCACACGTTACGAAGATGACCCAGGTAAAAAGAAATCTCTCGCAATTTATTGGCGGGAAAATTTAATCACACCTTCATGGGCATCGTGATTAGCTCTTGTAACCCGTGCATCAAAACACGCTTCCAACTTACCACGTTAAATGTCATGCGCGCTTCGTCTGATCTTTTTGAGCTATCCATGGAAATTTATTTAATTACCACGGGAAATTTATCTTGGGAAACGTCGGTTTCCCGTGGTAAAAGGGTCATTTACCGCGGTAAAAGTGCCCCGTTTAACCGCACCTAATTAAATGGAGGTGGTATTTTGGCTCTTGAAATCCCACAGGATTTGGAAAAAGCTTCATATTTCAGCTTGCTGTACAAAATAAAGAAGATGACGGGCGAAATGTGTTCTGCATTAGCAATCACACCTTTGAGAACTATCATGGGTGACCAAAGAGGCTCATGAAAATCTCTTTAGCGGCTGCAATCCATTGGGAAGTTCCACTTGGTCTTCGCATTGATCGGTCAGAAGATGCGCTGGACCAGCATTTGTCAAGGCGCTGAAAGGACATTCTAATAACTTCCCCAAAAGATTGTCGTTTATTACTGTCGACGAATCGCACACAGTAGGAACATGGACAGGAAAACGTTAACGGTTAAGTTACAATCTCAGTTTGATCTTGAAAAATTTCCCAGCGAATTTACACAAGGCACGCTATGTCCAATCATACCGCTGCGCTCGGTCCGTACGCCATGGCCTCGGGCCAAATATTTTCCCGACCTGCCCTCCCACTTAGTCAATAACTACCTATTATTATATGACTAGCTTCGTGAGCGGGCAAGATGAACCAAATCGCGCGCTCTGATTGGCTACCCGAGCGGGCAAGATGGAGCGATACTGCCCGCTCGGGATTTCTCGCTTGGTCCCGCAAGATCAAAGATCATTTTTTGGTGTTTTAAGTCATATAATAAATCCTTTATTGACGAAACTTGTTTGGTCAAGATGGCTGGATATTGGCGTGTTTATTGACCTCGACTTCGTCTCGGTCCATAAAAACGCAAAAAAAGAACTTGGCCAATATCCAGCCATCTTGACCTCACGCTTGGTCAATAACCCATACATATTAGCACTTCTTTTCCCCCATATACCGGTAAACAATGTTTCAGGAACAGTTTTAACTGTTTTCCCGTCAGAAGACGAACTTCCTGCTCATCACTCCAGTCCGTTGTCGGAAATGTATTTCATTCTTTAGCCCTTTTCTTTGCCTTCAAAGAAAGAAACTCTTGACGTTCCACAAAGTTATTGCACGCACCGTTGTCAATCAAAAACTTATCGCAGACTTTCTTTATTTCGTTACTGTCTGAAGAAGCGAGCTCCCCAGAAGCAAATAATTGTTTTAATTGTAGGCTGTGGAGACTGCGATCAATTTGGTTCCCCGAATGGTGTGAACAGGGGAAGGAATGTAATCTCGAGGTGTGGCGTTGCTGATACCAGGAAAAGGGAACCAATTTACAGGAACTCCTGCTGACCATCCTTCCTGCTCGCCAGGGAAGCCCAGGAGATTGTCTGGAACTTCTGCATCTTAGGGTGAACGAACCATGTTACAACTGTCTTAAAGGTTAGTATCTAAGTACAAATGGTTTGTTCCGGACAGTCATATATGTTGCTGTAAGTTATGTTTTAACTTGAATTTGGCCTTATAATTGATACAGGCCGGATTGTCTAAAATGTGATGACATTTCTTATAAAAAATTCACATTTTCTAAGAACATTGAGCATTGAGAGTTCATTATCTGTTTTACAATGCATGTGGAATTGTTTTTACGAAGTCACATTTAATTTAGCGTCTTTCCTACAACTTGCGTCGCAGGGATAGTTAACTTTCGTGGGATCAGCAATTGATGATAACCTCAGCCGGGTCCTTGTATTACCATTGTCAAACGCGTGACGTATTGCAAGAAACGTTTCCTATTAATTTAAAACTCCTGCTAAGCACATCTTGCAACGTGCACCTCATGCAAAAAATACATTGCGACAGATTGCAACTAAATTCCATGTTATGCAATTGGGAACCCTTATAAGATATAAGGCCAGATCGCCACCATCATTTAAATATTAATGCTAGCAGGATTTCAAACGAGATGTTTGACGAGTTGGATGTACCAAAAGGTCTCTGATGAGTCTCTTGGCAGGGACGAAACATACGTATGTCGGGATAGACACGAAAATATACATTGAAGAATCCTTCTCAATTTAAAATTGCAACTGAATTTCTCCTAAAAACATAGCATTGCATTGTTTGAAGGCTGGCTTCCTCTCTGCTCAGTTCATGATATATGGCAATTAATTAAGCATGCGTAACACTAGATGTAAATTTGGGAGATAATTACATCCAGGAGCCATAATCCCCGATTATGGCTCCTGTTACATCTTGATTTGTTCTTCTTTGTTAAGGTGGCTGAACACAGTTTTTCCGTGGTCAGTGGTATTTATTAAAGGTCAGCACTGATTTTGAAAAACAAGTCGCTTCCGTTACGCGAATGTCATGTTGAATCCTTTAGAGAAACCCACATCTCGTCCTCAGAGCCCGCTTTTCTTTTTTTTTCTTTTTTTTTGTTTTTATTTTTTTTTTTTTTTTTTTTTTCTTTTCTTTTGGTCAGCACCAAGAACACGGACTCTGCTCATTTCCAAGGCAGGAACACATCACCGACTTCCGGCTTGTCTACGCAGGCTCAGAAATTTGAAACAACAGTGGTTGTCAACGGTTACAAAAATGGACCTTCACTACGATTGTGCATAAATTGTAAATGGCCAGAGTCGGTGTTCTTGGTGCTGACCAAAAGAAAAGAGGACTGAGGAACCCAGCAAAATTCTGCGCATGCGCAATAGCTCAAAAATGTGTGACCAACAGCTGTTGGCTGTTTTACCAAATATCTCGCAAACCCGACATTAGATTTTGCAGAAATTTGAAATTAAGATAGTTTCGACTACAAATAAGTAGTGGCAGCACTTATCAGTGAGCAAGTGTGAGCTTCTAGGCAATGGCAGAAATGGAAGTATATATATGTGCTTAAAAACTGTACACTAAAAACTGCAATGCCGTGTAACTACCTATGCATTACGTTGGATCAACCGTAAACAGTGATAAACATAAACACACAACTATTAGGGCAGATCAAACAACATTCCAATTACAATCCTGGGCCATTCTCTTCCTCAGAGCCGCCTGGCCCTCTTTGCCGCCAGAGGCAGAGCACGTGAGACAGGATTACTCATAGCCTCCCACGCAAACGCTCTCTTATAAAGATTCGTCACGCGTTCCTCCCTGTAGGTACTGTGGACAGTGTAGATAACTGTTCCCATTGTAGACAGTGTAGATAGCTGTTCCTAGTGCAGACAGTGCACCTAGGGTGGATGGTATATATGGGCATACATGAATGTTAAAGAATAACGTAGGTAACTTATTTGCATATCTTCGTGATATCGTATCATGAAAAGCGCTCAAAGGAACACCGTTTATAAGCTGCAAGGAAGTCGCTGATGAATTTTGCACAAAAACCTCGGCCCCTAACACGGGAAAGCCAGACTTGGAAAGTTTTTCAGCGAAGGCTCACTAAGGAAGAGCTTCTAGCGCTTGCCCTCCCGCAGGTCGCCAGAAAGGTGCAAACAAGCTGATTCATGTCCGAAAAGAGCAAGATCTAGAATAGACTAGAAGGGGCAGTCAAAATTGTGTTTCTTGTATAACAATATCAAAATATTTTAGGGAACAAGGGAAGAAATGACCAATTTAAATTTTAGGGATCAAAAAGCTGGGAACAAGTTTGAAAGTAATTTGGGGAACAAGGAAACACAAGCAAATATTTAAAGGGAACGAGGACCCCTCTCCACAGTAGGGCCTCATCAAATGTTCTGCCTCTTTCATCCAACAGCTCAAACAAGTGATTCGAACAATTTTTGAATGACCGACACGAAAAGAAGACTCTCTTAGAGAAATAAATTATTTGTAATAACACTTTAGCATGCGAAACAATGCT
>NC_090874.1:21772424-21797424 GCF_036669935.1 Montipora foliosa | reverse complement strand
AAGACACTTTACGCTAACGGTGCCTCTCTCCACCCAGGTGTATAAACGGGTACCGGCGAAATGCTGGGGGTAACCCGGCGATGGACTAGCATCCCATCCAGGGGGGAGTATAAATACTCCTTATCGCTTCATGCTACGGAAACGGGAGATAAGCGCCGGCCTGATGGTCCTTCTGGTTCATAAGCAGTGACTTTACCTTTTTACCTTACTGGGGGAGCATGCCCCATGACCCCCCTAGAAACATTTTATTGTGTTGGAAACTGGTCACCATTTATCCTAGATCTGCCTCTGCTTTTAGCCACATGCCGACAGTCACAAGGGTGAAAACACACCATGCTTCTTCCTTATAATAAAAAACAAAACAGAACAACAACAACAACAACAACAACAACAAAAAGAAAAAAACAAGAAAGAAATGGCCCATTAGGGCACTGGATGCCTTTTGGTGACATTCCCTTTCTTTGGGCTTTAATGGTAATGGTAATGAATTTATATAGCACATTTTCTATTAATATATTCAAATGCGCTTTACAAGCAAGGGATCTATGGGTGGGATCGGAGATCAGCATATATAGGCGCTGCTGGCAGCCGCTATCAGTCCATTAGCGATCTCACCCAGCACATGAATGAATGAAATGATTCCTGACCACAACACCGGGAGCTCCATGCCCTACTCTTTATGAATAGTGTGTGGGTTCTTTTACGTCCCACTGGGTTGTGAGCATTGAAAGGTTGTAAGACGGGGCCTACGGTTTATAGTCCTTATCCGAGAACCATTTGCACTTTCTCCTCAGTTATTTTAAGACCCTGAGTGTTGGTTCGGCCGGAGTCGAACTTACGACCTCCCGCATCGCAGCCCGATGCTCAACCATCTAAGCCACCGGTGCGTGGCTTTATGCTTTCAACTTCATGTTGTACTATTGTAAGTGAGTATTTTACCAGAAATGTTTTGTGCGAGGGTCTTAATCCCCTCCAGTCTCTATGAAATGCCTATTGGTTTGGGTTCTTTATTCTCTTGTCATGATTTTGACCTCTATCTCCACTCGTCGGTTCTCTTCTTTTACCCTTGGGGCAGGCAATGTTTGCTTTTTGCCACTGCAACCCCATGGAGATGGGGTTGTTCTTTCTCCCTGTCAAGTTGGGAGCAAAACTGCTAAATGGGCTTTGCACAAGGCACTCATCCATCGTGGCGTTTTGGGCGGGGAATTACTGCCTGCAGTACCCCTTCAGCCCTGAGCTGAAGCCCAGTTAGGGAGGGGGAATATTGTTACTTCGCTGGACTGCGCTACCTTGGCCCCAGGACATTATGCCAGCAACTATAGTGTATGCCCCTCTTGCAATACAGGCATGACGCACCCCCTCAGCTAGGTGCCTACAACTGTAGGCCCCTCCTCTGGTGGTCCATACAGGCGGTTGGTATCATCCATACCTAGCCAGTACATTCCCTGCCCCCTGTTTATGCCCAAGTTGAGTCTATTGCCTTGCTGCACACTAAAGCATTAAATGATATTTTAGAATAAAATAGATGTTAGTTAATGCCAGTAAACATATACTGGGCAGAGCCTGGGAGGAGAGCGTGGCTTCCCATCACATGATTACCTTATTTGGCTCTTTCATTCAATCCCACCATGTGAGCCTTCTCGGTTTGACATTTTGAAAGCTCAGCTTGTTCTGTTTTCTGTTCAGCAGTTTAATCCCTCTCTCCCTTTATTGTAACCTATTTAATAGTTCTTTTAAATAAAATATTTGCAGGGAATTGCTGCCTGTGCCACCCCTTCAGCCTTGTGCTTAAGCCCTGGTAGGGAGGGGGCATATTGTTACTTTGCTGGACTGGGCTAAACTTGGTGCCAGGACATTATGCCAGCAACTATGCCCACCTCGCAATACAGGTGTGACATACCTCCTTGGCTACTAAGGTGCCAAGACCCCTCATCCAGTGGTCCATATGGGCAGTGGATATTATCCGCGCCTTGCCAGTACATTCCCTGCCCCTCAATAACGCCCAAGTTGTGTCTATTATCTTACGGTGAACCAAAGCATTAAAATGTTGTTTATGTGAAATAAACTTGTGAAACTATTTGAATCTTGCAAGCAACTATTTTTGACATGAAATTATTTTAAAAAACAAGTAGTACCCTTCTTTTCCGGAATGGTAAGGACAGGAGAAAAGATAAAATATTGTAGTGCGGGTCACTCGGCCTGTCATATTGATTTTGCTTTGTCTGTTGAAACTCTCGAGAAATGAAGATAGAAATGTGGACGCCAACTCTCTGAATGGCGTCTGTTTTAACTTCAAGTTAATTTACTGGTTTTGTAGCACTAATGGTAACCCAAGACTAATTTGACCCTTTTTTTAGCATTACGGCCCATAGCAATAACCAATAGAGCGCTCAAGTTAATCTTGTTTAGTCTTTGTGTTACAGGTTGATCACTAAAGAAATGTAACTGTTTGAGAAGGATTTTAAAAGAAGGGTGTGTTCTATTCTGTTTTGATGATTTTGCACTTTTTTGTGTGAAGTTCTGTGGTTTCTAGTAGACATAGTAAAATCTGTAAAGTCGCACTCCCAGGGGTCATTGGGTTAAGCAAAGCATACTGTGGGTTGTACCATCAGGTGATTTTTCCTAAACAGGCACACATCCCTTTTGCTAAATCCTTCTTGTGCGGGATGGTTAATTATGCCCTCCCAATTTCACTCTCTGCTTATGAGCCAGAAGGCCCATCAGGCAGGTGCTTATCTCCAGTTTCCTTGGCATGAAGCGACTAGGAGTATTTCTACTCCCCCCTGGATGGGATGCTAGTCCATTGCAGGGTTACCCCCAGCATTTCGCCGGCACCCATTTATACACCTAGGTGGGGAGAGGCACCGTGAGAGTAAAGTGTCTTGCCCAAGAACACAACACAATGTCCCCGGCCAGGGCCCGAACCCGGACCACTTGATCCAGAGTCAAGCACTCTAACCATGAGGCCACCGCGCCACTATTTAATTGCTACACCTATTGCATGCTGTTGCATTGCTTGCATGTATGTACAGTTATAGAATGATTTGATTGCGATGAACCACATTCATTTACGCACTCTTAACCTTATCAGACGAAACTTGTACAGCTGCTCAAAAGAAGTCAAAGCCTGCGCTTATCTTTCACTATTTCGACCTATGTTATCATATGCTTCCAGTGTGTGGGACCCGTACACCCAAAAAAACATCAAGCAGCTTGAAAATGGTTCAGAGACGTGCTGCTCGCTTTGTATTCAAGAACTATTCGTGTCATGTCAGTGTTACTGCCCTAATTAAGGAACTTGGCTGGTCTGAACTATCCAGCGCCAGAAAGCGCAACCGCCTTTGTATGATGTTTAAAATAGTTAATAACATAATTCCTTTTAACTTCAACGACCACTTAAGCTATTGTAAAACTGTAACCCGCCATAATCATCCTCAAAAGCTTAACATTCTTGGTCTCCGCACAGACACTTATAAATTCTCTTTTTTTTTAAGAACCATACCCGAATGGAATAGTCTGCCTGACTTTGTAGCAAGCACCTCATCTGTTAATGCCTCTAGGTACCTAGTTTCGAGGCTATAGTAGCGATTAATTTTCTGTTTGTAACTTATTTTTTCTTTTATTTATTTATATTTTTTCATACCTTGGTGTAAGGCAACATAGCATTACCAAGTAAATACAATGAAACTGAAACTGAAACTGAAACTTATGTGGTCAACAGATTGGAACATGGCATCTGGTCCAGCAGTCTTTCCCTCAACAACAGAGAACACAAACTATGCCCGTTTGTGCCGTCTTTTAGTGGATGTAGGATCTCAGGCCCTCCGCGATACCTTTGACAGAGTACATTCTCCAGCTACTCTTCACAGGATTTTGTCAAGTACTTCACCACATTACGCTACGTTGCAGTCACTGAGAAGGAGAAAAATTTTGAATCCCACACAGTGGGGAAAGCTATACCCAACTGTTTGTTCATCTGTGTCATCAGGCAGCTTTGACATTACGCTTCTGGTGGTACTGCTGCGAAATATATGTGGTTTCAGTCCTCCTGCCAGTACTGGAAGCTGGGACAAGCTTCCTCTTCCTGGTGATAACAGTTGTGAGGCAAACATAGCACGAATCAAATATTACAGAAATGAAGTCTATGCTCATGCCAGCCAAGCTTCTGTTGATGATGTAACATTCAATATGTTATGGCAGAATATAAGTAATGCACTGCTAGCCCTTGGATCTGGAACAACTTATGTCAGTGCGATCAGCCGACTGAAGACTGAGTGCATGGATCCTGATATTGAAGAGCACTATCGAAAATTAATAAAGCAGTGGAAAATGGATGATGATAACACCAAGGAGAAACTTGATGAGCTGAAAGGTATGCTTGATCCCAAAGGAGTTAATGCCATTAGAAATTGGTGAATTAAAGGTGTTTTGTGCATCTTGCCAATACAGAGGGTTGTTCAGCTTTCAGAGAATTCTGCCTTCCAAAAAAAAGAGACAGGGAAAACTACAGAAAATGCTGACTTACGATAATAATTATTATTTTTGCTAGAACCAAAACTGTACATACGAAAACAAATCTTTTTTTCAAGACATGGAACTGCTGCATTTCTTGCACTTAAAAGCTGTGAAAGGGGTCAAGTCAGTTTGCTCAAATGAACTCCTATAGTACCCTGGTTGGCCCAGAGGTTTTTTCTCTCGGAGCGACAGAATAGGTGAAGGAAAACATCTGGTACAGGCCGTTCTTTGAGAAGGCCGGTACAATGGGATGCTGTCAGAGTCAGATTTTGACTCTAGCAATTCGATTGGTTCCATGAACTTGTCAGTTCTAACGAGTTCTCTGACTGGCTTAGCAACAGAAAGTAGTTCAAACAGGTTTTCAATTGCTGTCAACCAGATTTCTCTTGCCCACTGTGGCCATATGACCATAATCAAAACGCTGCAAAGTTCAAGAAATCGAGGCTTTGAAGGCAGAAAAAGTTCAGTGGGTTCTACATTTTTTGTTTTTTGCATATGTCAGCCAAAATTCAACTTCAGAATTTGACATCCAAATTTTTATTTTCATATTTGACATCGAAGTTTTATATGGAACATTGAATTTTGTAATTTGACATCGAAGTAGATAAGACGAATGCACCGTGGCAACCAAGTTAAAGATGCTGATTGGTAGTTTATGCTACATATTGATTTACTGAGTTTTTTCGATCTCAAACGAATGGGGCATGGCAGTGAGGTTCTCAACGGCCTGTACCAGAGGTTTTTCTCGCCGCTTTGCAACTCGCTCTTCCGTGGCTTTAAGAGAGAAAAAACCTCTGGCATCCTGAGGGTATACTCCGACCAGAACCTACAGAGGAAAGGAAGAAAGAATTTCAAAAAAGACTGAGTTTAACATTTTTTTGCAAAGGTGTACTAAAGCCGGGGAATTGACCGTTTTGGCTGGTACGTTTTGTTTTCCCATTTCAGACTCTAAGGAAGTTTCTTTCAAAATATGTTCTTATGCATTGTGCACTAGCCTGCTTGCAGGGTAAACTTTGTATTCGGTCGCCATATTGGACGGCGAAAAGTCGGAAGATCTGGGATGAGTGGGGAATACAGCCTCTGCCGGAAAACTGGTCTTTTCTCGGTAGCTGCCCACTTTCTGTTGAGCTTCCGGTTACATGTCACGCCACAATAATGGATCAATAAACTAAGCGACCATAATCACTTAACCGTGCAGTTGTACAGAAACTTGCTCTGGACTGTCTACTTGCACCCTAAAAAGCGGTCAAAAATGGAAGCAAGCCGGCAGAAACTGCAGCAAACAACAAGTGTGGGTTTTGCTCATTCCGATTTCTTTTTCAAGATGGAAAGTTTTAAAAATCTGTGAAGCCAACTTCGAACAGCGAGAAAACAGTGTTCAACCAACCATGGACAAACTGTCGGTGTACATGTACATTAGATCAGATAGACAATTAATTAATTTCTATCGAAAAAATATTTTTCCAACTCAATCCATAAGCCCAAGGAAGCTTTTTTCATTTCAAAAGGCAGGATAATTGATCCCAATGGTGTTAATATCTGCAAAGAAACATAATATTATCAGCTTTCAGTTTCTTCTGTTATTATTCCATTACTCTTTTGGTATTTGAATTTTCAAAAACTAGCTGTAACTACCACATTTTATTACAAAAATTTCCAGTATTACCGGTAATGTGGCTCACGTGAAGCCAAATTTACCGGTATTAACTGCTTAAGAACATGAACATACACACAGTTATTAATATTGGCTTGTTTGTCTGAAAAAATAATGTTTTCATTTTTTACAAAGATATGTTAAAGAAATGGAAGTCTGACGAAGGAAGCACCAAAGAGAAGCTTGAAAATATGGAAGGTGTGTGGCACTGAAACAAATGACTGTACAGAAAGGAAGAAAAAAGCTGGCACTAATGATTATTCAATACCTAATTTAAACCCTCTAACCCTTGAAGGGCTCCCATTAATAAATAAAAATGTAAAGTTGTCTGGTTTTAGAGCGGTGAAGTGTCACTATCGTGACTTAGTTCACGATAAATATTTGTATCGTCTGCAAACGGTTTAACTGAGGAATTAACAATGCTCGCTATATCATTTACGTAAATTAGGAACAAAATAGGTCCAAGAATAGTCCCTTGGGGTACTCCTGATGTCACAGCTGACCAGTTGGAATAATATTATGTTCCACGTATCCCAACTCTTTGTTGTCTATTTGTTAGCCCAAACCATAACAAAAAGGGACCATCAATTCCATATTTGTTTAGTTTCAGTAGCAGGCTCTCGTGAGGTACGCTGTCAAATGCTTTTGAAAAGTCCAATAACACGACATCTGTTGTTTTTGAGTTGTTCCTTGAGGACCTGGAAGGAAGTGTGGGCTTCCCTTTCGAGACGCCAAATTGATGTGGGTTTAAAACTTGGTGTTCTAACCAGAAGGCTGTTAGTCTGGAACATACAATTTTCTCAGCCACTTTGCAGACAATAGATGTTAAACTAACTTGACGATAATTCTCTTTTTTATGTTTATGTCCTTTTTTGTTTGTTTTGTATATTTGTGTTATATTTGCCATTTTCCATTCTGTCGGTATTAGTCCGCTAGTGAATGACTTGTTAAGTAATGTGCACAATGAAGTTGACAATTCCTGTGCACATTCCTTCAGTATGCGGGGTGGAATCATGTCGGGACCTTGAGACTTGTGGGCATTTACCCGCTAGTTTTTTCAAATAATTTTCTTCTTCATTAGAAGAAGGAGTTCATTTCCTTAAGGTGTTGCCATTTCGCTGAATTACATTTCCTTTTAAGTGAGTTCAGGGCTTGATAAGTGGCCCATGCTTCCTCACTTCCAGACTTTTTTGCCTTTTTGGACAAGTTCCTTTTTTTCCGACAAAGTTTGATGAGGTCTTTAAGTTATCCAGGGCACTGTAACACAATCGTTTACTGCTGCAAAGAAAATGTCCTTCCACATTGTCCAATTGTTATTTATGTCCTCACCTGCTAAAGCAAAATCACATGGAGAGTATTTAAATAATGATTTCAGGTGACTCCAATCTCATTTATTAAAAGCGTAAGTGTATTTCTTAGAAATACGACTTGTATATGGTGCACTGTTTATAGTGAAATTGATAGCATTATGGTCCGAGAATGGTTCACCAACCGTTACATTATTTACCAAGTCATTATTGGTGGTTAGAACCAGATCCAATAAGTTTTTATCTCTCGTTGGTTCGTTCACTAGCTGATGTTATCTTGGGCTATGTCGATAATTAAGTAGCGTATGATGCTCAGAAGTCTTCAGCAATTGATTATTTGCCCAGGCATTCAATCTCGCTTAAGTTTAAATCCCCGAGTAGTATCGTGTCATTTGTTTTGATGTCACTCGAAGAGTTTTGGAGATCTTCTAGAAACTTGAGGTTACTGTTTGGAGGCCTATAAAATACACCCATTACTATTTTCCTGTTGTTTGCCATAATTATGTCTATGAACAGTAGTTCAGATTCACAGGCGAGATCTTCTCTTGGGGAAACTTTGAAGCAGCGTTTCATGGCGATTAAAACTCCTCCGCCAAAACGACCTCCTTGCGGGCGATCTCTTCTATAGATACAATATTCTCTACCGAAAATTTCAACATCATTTATGGAACTGTTGAGATGCGTTTCTGTAAGGACTATAATATCAAATGAGTTGCTTGCTATCTCCATTTGCAGTTTTGCAAAGCAACTGATCGATAGTTTCTCGCAACGACAAAGAAAACTAAGGTCCCAAGAGCCTCAACAACATTCCGTGGCCAGAGAAGCCCATGTTTCTGTCCATGTGGAAGGAAGGAAGCGAAAGTGTGTCCAATGTAGCAAAGCCGGGCGAAGGACGCCTACCGGTAATTACAAAGTGGAAACACGCTTCGAGTGCAGCACTAGTCTGTGCAAAGTTGCACTTTGCCAAACGCCCTGCCACAATGCGTATCATGATCAGACCGAGTGACTCACTTTTGACTCATTCTTGCGATAAGTTTCCTTTCTATTGATTACATTGTATTTCATATGTAAATTTCTGGTGGAAAGCAACCGGCTGAGAACAGTTGGATCACAATTTTATTATTAATTTTAAGAAATATGACCAATTGCATTGTCTATAGCAATGGCGGCAAATTTTTTTATGTGTCCTTTACTATTGTGTAAATACTTATTATAAATCAAGTAACACAAGCCTCAGCTTTATTTCTCTGTTCTTTATTTAGCTTTAATTGCCCCTTAATCTACTGAGCATATATGTTTTGATTTAGGTTTGAAATCACCATGGCAGGCTAATTATGTAACAGGAACAGGGAGGTTGGGCCTCATTTGCATATAGTAGTGAAAGGGTTAAATTTTCCAATCATGAAGGTAGCACTAAACACACTCCAGTGAGATTTGTTTTTAACTTTGCAAAGTGTTACTTTACGGCACAATAAAATTTTTCATTAATAGGGGTCACCACGAATTAGTTTTAAGGGTACACATATAAGGATTTAAAGACAAAGTATTGGGTAGATCTCTTGTTGCTATATGGTAAACTGTTACATCACAATTATAACTATCACATTTTGTTGACCAACAAGTTTTTTTCTTTTAACATAGTACCATAACATAGGTGCATGGTGATACAGGGTTGTAGAGTCTGCCCAAATAATGGTGCAGTTTCTTGAAAGCATTGAAACTTTTTCCTCACCACATGGAAGAGGAAGATACAAAAGACAAATTTAAACTCAAATGGAAATGCTGCCTAATATTGGCAAATATATTTTTTCGAAGTATGTCAGTGATGTCATTTTTTTTTCCTTTTTTTTTTCTTTTTTCATTTTGGGATGATTAAATTGATTTTCATAAAAATTAATGTCCTTTATTGAGACTAATGTTCCACCAACTGGCAAACTGAGTTGTACTTATGATTAGTTTATTTTAACATGTTACTGACGACAACAAGTCACAACATCCCTTGTGAGTAGTATAGGAGTTGGTGGTATGAGCGCATTTTTGTAAAAATGCTCTCATACCAATCCAACTCCATACTACTTTACATTTAATGGCTTCCATATTTTTGATCTCATATTCTTGGAAATCTAAATGTTATTTATTTCTGCGAATCTATGCCGTGGCGAGGCAGAATGGATCCAACGCAAAATTTATTTTGGAACTATATGTTTTTAAAATGCGTGACTGTGATTGTGTTACTACAGGCTGGTATTAGTTAGCGATAAAAACGCCACAGCTGTGGTGTGACGTCAGCATCTGACTAGCTTTTTTAGATTTTGTAGTGACCGTATGCGTAGCTTCTTATCCCATCTTCTAGTATATATCTTTTGTCATCGAAGCAGGACAGTGATACTTTATTCAACTCATAGCTTCCAAGTTGATGCAAGCTGCTTCTGATTGTTTTCATGGTGTGTTGCATTTGCTTGTTATTAAACAGTACGTTTTTATAATTTTCATGAGTTATGTTCTTTTTGATGATATTCTTTTTAATACCCTTAGCGGTCTTTCCGCCTTTGTCATTGTCTTTCATATATGAATACATTTTTGATCTCAATCCGACGAATTCGGTTATCGGCATGCCTGCCACTTCATCTTTGAATTTACCGATCACTTTTTTATTCTCTTTGTTGAAATATGGTGAATCTTGTGGATAATCACTGTTGTCGAATTTATCTTTATCATTCCAAAAGTCTTGGTACACATCACTGGTTTCAATTTCATAGGTCAAGCTGTCTGTGTCTGTGAATAATAATTTCGCTTTGCTGCCGTATTTTTGTTTGATATAATTGTAGTGGAAATCATACATTAGTGTCTTACTAAGATCTAGGATACACATACCCACATATGCCGGCCTGTTTAGGGTTAGTGTTTCTTTGATTTTATGCACTGCCACTAGATTTTCATTAAAGATCTTGCTACTAACATATGTTGGTTTGGCAGCCATTTTTGACAGTTTGTTTTCATCAGTTACTAATCTGACATCTACTCGCTTTCTAATATTTTCCATTGTTTTCCCAAATACACTGTTATTCATAAGCTTGAAGAAGTCTTTCTCAAAAGCATTTTTGGCATTGGTTCTCTTCTGTGTGTTGAAATCAATGTATTCTTTCAACCATGGTGACTGATTGAACTTTAGAACTCGATGGATTTTGGTTATTTTCAAACCGAGATCAGTGTATAATTGCAGGTTTCTGTAATGAATGACATACTTTTCTTTGTTGCATAATGTGGGTATCAGTTTATGAACTAAGCCAGTTGACACTTTGAATTTATTAGCTATTTCTTGGCAATAATTAGAAAGCATATCTTTGTCGACTTTAACCTTTTCGGCTGCTAGCGGATAATCATTATGAAGGTCATGTAGTTCTTTGGGGTATTCTAAGTCTACTTCCAGTATTAAACCTTCATTGCTGTCTTCTTTGTACTTAGCTAGGTCTATCTTATTAATCTGTTTTTCTGTCATCCATTTAAAACCACCATTTGGTAGGTATTGTGACATAGCCCAACCATACAGATTGTTAGCATCTAGATACATTATATACTTTGAGGGCGCCTTCTCATCATACGTTTTCATGTATCTATTATTCGCTTTGCCGTATCGATTTGCTATGTATGATGTACCACCACGCATGCCCTTTTCGATGAATTGAAACATATCAATGTCAGTCATAAGCTCCAATTTAATGTCAGTCATCTTTAACATAGCATCCCAGGAAAGCCCAGGACTGGTAAAATAATGACATGGGTCTAATTTGTAGTATTGCAGGCAGGTCTTTCGGAAGTTTTCAAATACATCCACTAATAGAAGGATGTCAGACTTGAGATATAAGTCATGGTATTCACCCATATTTTCAAGAGAAAATGCATCCCATACAGTCTGAGCATGTTGATAATCTTTATCAGTTATATGTTCATCATTCAAGATGCTGTAGAAGTCTTCTTTCGATGGCAGCTTTTCATTGAATTTTTCAAAACTGTCCATAAAGTCATATGGGTATACTCCCTTTTTACTCATCAAATCAAGTTTTTCGTTTTTGAACGTTTGAGAGGTATATTTTAGATTGTCATAGTTTGGAGTTATGCAGGCTTCATTTATATTTTTACAATTTATGCACTCACCGCACGGAAAGCTGGTTTTATGTTGTATTATCTTGCCTTTATTATTAATATGTCGTTTTATGCACTTGCCAGGGTTGCATGTATCGCATTTACCGCATTTAGTAATGTCCTTAACAAGATTTTCTAGACTGGAACTCATGAACTGGAAACTGTCAATGAAGGTTAAGTGGTTGCCTAGCATGAGAGCCATGTACTTTTCCATATTGTTTGGAATTTCATTGATGTTCATTTGACACTTTTCACCTTTCTTGTTCGTGTATGTATGCTTTTTAACTATCTCACCAATTTTTTGCATTATAAAATGACTGTCATACCCACGGAGATTGTGAAACATGACTGGTATTTTCTCAGTTATTCGAAAGTTAAGATTGCAATCTTGGTGAGCTGATCCTCTGTATTTACCTGTGATATGGCAATGGTCTCTAACTCTCACATCATTTTCATTGTATTTTTTATTGCAGATATGACATTCATTAGCTTTTTGAAATTCTTTTTCATCATCTTCAGTCATTCTCAATGGTTTATTGAAATGTTTTTTCATGATCTTCTTACAATATTTAACTTCCTCTAGCATAGCTTCCATAAATTTGTAAACAGCTTTTTCACCTCTATAAATTTGTACTGGTTTTGTGTATTTATCATCATAACAACACACAACCTTATATCCATAACCACAGTCTGTGTGTCTCTGATAAGCCTCTGTGTATGATTTATCATCATTGGGTTGGCATCCATGTATTTTTTCAGTTATGGCTTCAAAATCTGCATATATTACAAATGGAACTGGTAGTAGTTTATGGAAATTATTGAATTTTAGTATATCACCTTTTGTTGGCATTTTAATTGCTTGTGCTCCATTTAATTGGATACAGTTTTCTTTATGATTATTCAACACTCTTTCAGAAGTGAAATGCTGAAGACAATACATGCAAAAATGTTTTCTCTTTTCGTGCTTTGTTATATCATACATGAACTTGTTGAAATCTTTGATCAACACATAATGCTTGTTTTCATTTTCTGTTATAAGAAGCAGATTCATGCAATCTTCATACTTTTCTTTTGACACATAAATGGGATATTTTTGTTTGTTTTCATAACCGAAAACATTGATGTTAATTTCATTCTGCTTTTCTATTTTGTTGTACTGTTTGGTAGTCACTGGAAATTCAATTCCTGAATAATTCAAATTTTCAATGAATGCTTTATCTGATTTTTTTATTCTTTGAGGATCTTTGTCTTGGGGATTAAGATGTCTTATGTGGCACCACCTGAAGCATTCATTATCCTCATTTTTCATGTTAATCAATCCTTTTGCACTGTGTTTGAGTTCATTTGATAATTTAATGTAAGAAGATCCTTTCATTGGCTCGTATTTTACCACATTGATATAATGATTTTCAACAGATTGAATAGTCCAACCAGATCCCCCTGAAATCCAAACTGCAATCTTGTTTAGTATGACTTGTTTTGATAAAGATAAAGCCAGTTCAATTTGTGTGTCATTTGTTATTGTTTGGGGTTGACTGTTGAAATACGCTGTTTTCATAATTTTTTCTTCTCGCCCTAGTTGTTTTTCAAATGTGACCCTCAGTGTTTCAACAAACTTTAGACCTTTCATTGATTTTAATATTTTTTTGATATGGATGGCAACAGCCTTTCTTGTATTTTGCAGTTGCATAAGTGGGTCTTTGCTGTTTTTAATGTTGATTTCATAAGACTTTGTGAACCCTTTTAAAGCTTTGTTTGTTTCTTGTATTATAGTCCTAGGCAATGGAACTGGTCGTTTTTTGGTTCTTGGTGCTGGCACTGGTTTTTTGGATCTAGGTGCTGGAACTGGCTTGTTCAATTGTTCTATTTCTTGCAACCATTCAGAAGGAGGAGGTGGTAGTCTCTGCCTCTCAAAATAGTCAACAAGTTCTTTTACACTCTTTCTTGGTTTTGGAATCGGTCTTGTTTTAGTCCTTGGTGTGGGCACTGGTTTTGTATTTTGTTTTACAATCAATTCTATTAATTCTTCTTTGCTTAGATTTCGAAGCGAACTTCGGTTCATAATATTTGTCATATTATTTGCCATTATAATATATGTATAGGAAATAATTTTTTAAATGAAAATATGGTGCGTTTATAGTTGAACACATACAGAAGTATGTATTTAACTTTTAAAAGAGAAGCGATAGTTGAGAATTAATTACTGCTGTTTTCATTTTTGTCATAAATGTAACCAGTATTATATGTGAACGAATTTTTGAAATGTTTCTTTGTTTTGAGATGATTATGTTTTCCCGCAAGAGTGTAATTGTGATTATTGCCGCATATTTTACAATACCATTCTTTGCGCAACATGTAATCGTTTTTGTTTCGTCTTCTTTCTTCTGCAGTGTAGAATCTTGGACGGCCAACTGGTCTTCGATCTTCCATATTATATGACTACATGTTTTTTGTTTATATCATTTAATCCTGACCATTCTTATAGGAGACAAAAAATGTTTGTATCTTTCATACTGATTTATCAACACTGACATTTTCGTGTTTATTCTGTTGAATGCTTTCTTGATTTCTTTTTTTTCTTTGATGCCGCGGTGTAAAAAATAATTCAAGTACGGCAACTCTATTGTGCGGAAAAAATGCATGTATCTAGCATTGTTGCTTATTATGTCACAAATTTCTTCTTCTGCCAGATTTCTCAAGCACAATGTTCTCGCAATATCAGCACCTTTGAAGGTCATATATTTATAAATTACATAAATGTTCTCTCAATTCCAACAACGCGTCTAAATCATCAAATTCAAATAAGTACATGACCGATATCAGACCTTTGGTAGGATGATTAATCGTTAATTTCCATGGGTGGTGTTCACTATCATAAACTCCTGGTTTGTAATGAGTTGCACCGATGTAACTGTATGGGCAAATACCTAATTTCAATGACGGATTCATTTTTCGTATAATATCTACTACACCTTTTTCAAATAGAGTTTTCATGAAATAAAACAATTTGTTGTCAACAGACATATGTGACAGGAAATCGTTGATCGTCTTTTCTTCATTTTTTAATTCTTCAAGGGTTTTTGAATTGCTCATTATATTATATGATTGGATATTTTTTTATTTATGTGTATTATACAGTTTCTTGTGACGAATTAGATTCCGGCGAACTCGGGCAGCTGTAATCACTTTCTTGCGACGAAAAACTTTCTGGCGATGATGGCTCCCAGTCAGAATCTGAACCAGACTCCTGAGAACTCTCATAATACACACTTTCAAACTTCCTTTTATTTTCAAACTTGTCCATATGATATAAGTATATATTTTTATTTTTTTATAAGGATTTATGCGCGTTTGTTTCACCACAATTCATATGTTTTCAATGTCTTTCAATGGTACCCAACTATTGAAATCATCACTGTATCCCTTCCATTTCACCAAAGCTTGTTTCTTTTTATAGTCTCTTCTGATCACTTTGTCAATACGAAAAATATCCTGCTTTGCTTTTAATAATTCAGGTTCATAAAAACTCCCTTGAATATCTTCACCTCTGAGATCTTTTAGTTTGTATGTTATTGGATTAGTGTATTGGATCTTATCGACTCTAAACACTTCTTCTGTCCAATTTGGTGTATAACCCTTGTCGAACACATTTCGTTTATACTTGGATATTCGAACCTTGTCACCTGTTTGAAATTTAGGTTTCTGTTTCAATGTTTTTGTGTCACCATATAGAATGAAGTAAACGGTTCCTTCATTCCTCTTGTTGGATGCTTCTACAGGTGTCATTTTTATGCTTGAATGTTTTGTATTATTGTACTGTTTTACTAGTTTGGGTAGCATATTGAGATACATTGTATTACCTTGAACTGTGAACTGCTTCCACATTTTGGACTTGATTGTTCTATTCCATCTTTCAACCACTGAGGATTTCTCCTCATTTTCATTGGAGTACATATGTATCCCATTTTTATCTAATAAGTCTTTCAAGTGTTTGTTATAGAACTCCTTTCCCTTGTCAACCCATAGATACTGCGGTCTTCTACCTTCCTTGAATATTGTTTTAAATGCTTCAGTGACACTTTCACCCTTTTTATCCTTCAATGGGACAATCCAACCGTATTTGCTGAAAACATCAATAACCATAAGAAGATACCGATAACCTTTATTCCATTTGCTAAACTGTTGCATTTCAACTAGATCACTTGCCCATATTTCATCAATACGATTTACGATTACACGCCGTCGAGTAAAGTTGCGTCTTATGGATGCATGTAATTCATCTGCTAATTTACCTTGCCAGTTTTCTTCACTCGACGGCTTTTTCCGTTTTTTGAAACTCCTAGACCTAGTTTCTCCTTTGTATTGATAACATTTCTTGCCAACCAATGCCCCCATTGTCTTTCATTATACGGTACGTTGTCTAAAGCTTGAACCATTTTCCTATCTGCTTTATTTTTACATTTCCTATCATCCTTGCAGACGGAATAATCAACATCGTGTTGCATTGCGATCGCATCAGTTTTTCCAGTGGGCATATCATATATTTCCAATATTTGACCAGTTTTTGGGTCATACTTCAGTTGATTTTCCAAATCATTATATGGTCCGGTGTAATGATGCCCAGGTAATGTCCATCCGCCTTTTGGTTTCGGCAATTTACCAATAGCTTTGTGAATGTCGACAGCACCGCCATCAAGATCTTTTCTGTTTGTTGTGTATTTTTTATTCGGTCTTATTTTCGTCGACAATTGATCGAGAGCTTCAGATCCAACTTTGTGAAGTAGAGGATTCATTTTTCTCAAACCATAATCGATTGCTTTTTTCTGCAACTTTGGATCTCTCATTAATTCAGAACCATAATATCTACCCATTTCAACGGCTTTTTTGCCAAGATAAGGTACTCCTTTAGTTAAAAACAATTCTGTTCCAGTATTAGCAATATCACTGAATAAGCCCGCTCCCAACGGGCTATTCAGTTTCCCTGTTTTTTAACGAATTTGGTCTTTGTAATACCACATTCAGCACAAGTGCAAAAGAACATCAGTTTACCATTTTTGGCTGTTTTGTAACCTGAAGGTTCAACACATTCGGTTACCTTTTTCTGTTTTACACAATATGATTTCATAATATGTATAAGTTAGATATTTCTAAAATAATATTCGATAAATCTCTCATTTTTCATTGTATCATTTATGTCAAATAATTGTAATAAATCATAATACGAATTACCCTTATTCATTTCATTTAGAAAGTATAAACAGAAATACCCACAAGTTGTTGTTTGTATGTTTTGTATCTGATTGTTTTGATGTAGCAAAGTCAGATTTTTCTTTTTGGCATGATTTACAATCTCTTGAAATGGGGGCATACCAAACGAATCAAAATAATTTATTACATTATCCTTAACATAAGTGGCTACCCAATGAGATCCTGACATATAAGCTGGTTCTAGATTGTAGATAAATAACGCCTGTTTATGGTTATGTGGAACATTTTCATCTCTTGACAGTACATCATTGATCGGTATATTCAAATATTTACACCATTTCATTAGATCGTGGTTGGATATAGGTATGTTTTTATGAAATTTTGGTTTTACAATATTGCCCCCAAAATGGGTATGCCATTGAATGGACTGTTTTTTCCTAATAGTAACCCTTTTCCCGCCTTTTTTTTGGTCGAGGATGTTTTTTTTTTACCATGACCAGTCACATATGGCGGATAACTATAAAATGGAGGAGGGGCTCCAATTCTAGGTGCTCCTGTACCATCCTTTTTCGACGAAGGTGGCCTACCTACCCTCGGTGCTCCTCTTCCCGTTAGCTTTTTGACAAGATTCAAAGCCAAAGGTATTCCAATGCTAGCTAGCAAAGTGCCTAAAAATCCACCTGATTGTGTTTTGGTCGGTCTTATATGCACACCAGAACCTGTTTGAGCTGCATTGATGATGTCTCTTTGCTGTTTTGTGGTGAACATGTTCAGATATGGCATTATTTTGTTGATTGCATTGAAAGGTATCATCATGGGTAATGGTAAAGCACCGCCTTTTTGACCGGATCCAATCAATTTTTTAGCTCCGGCTTCTGCTAAACCACCAAGAGCACTCAACCCAAGGGTTTTACCAATTGCTGGTAATGCTCTCATACCAAGTGACAATACGGTACTCAAAAGACTTCCGCCAACTTGTTTCCTGATATTCGTTTTGGCGAGTTTTATATCCATTCCTTTGTTTAATTTGCGATTTTTTTGTAATCTTTTTTTTACCATTGCTGGAACATAAAGAGTGTCGTTTCCATTGAGAGAATCATTTGTTAGTCTTAGAACAATTGTTTCCCTTTTATGGTAAGCATTACTCAGATTCTTTTTTTGATTATCTGAAAGTCTTACGTTGATTTCATAAAGTTCAGTCATATAATATATGTTATATAATTCCAGTTCCAAAACATATACAAATAAATAAATGGGAGTTATTGACTTGATTTCATATTACTATTTCATTTGTGGGCTTACACTATAACCAGTTCATTTCCGACTTTGTCAATAACAACCGACTCTTCGTACAATACAACTGCATGGACATTGAAATCTGCTGTACTATTGGCACTTATTTTATACCTGAAAATCAACTGTTTAGGGTCTCTTGTTACTTTTTCTGTTTGATATGACAGATCGAAAAAGATTAGTGGATACAGGCTGTTATAATTGGCAAGATTCAACTGGGTTCCGGTGTTGTAATCATTTTTTCGCATTGCATAAGACATCAGATCATTGAATATTCTCACTTTGCTTTCACTGTCATATTCTGTTTCTGGGTAGAAAACACCATTACCATATTCGAGTCTGCATGTTGTTAAATAACTGTTTGCGTCTGCTGCATTTAGTTTGAAGGTATCAAGTATATATGGATTTTGAGTTGCAACTCTGGTTTTAGCCCGTTGTAGATAAACAAAAATTGCTTTGACATTGTCAATACTGGAAGAAATCTGAAAAAAACCACTGACTCTAGCAGGTGCTGACACTGCATATAGTTCACGCTGATATGTCCATTTATGTTCTTTCATGAAAGAGCTTACAAATTTGTCGTACATACTGTCTTTTGGTGTTAATTTTGGAACCCATAAAAGAAATCTGTTCAAAACTACTCTGCCGGCATCTACTCCTGCTGCCATATTAATGAGTTCATTGTCGTTCTGGAGATTCAAATTGAATTGTAACTGCATAGGAACCAACATTTTATCCTGCAACTCTTCAAAAAAACTGTAACGATTGAGAGGTATGATCAAATTCACATTTTTTGATCCTCCTGTTCCATCATTATTGGCAGCTTGTGTAAGCACTCTTCTAGATTCATATCCTAAATTATTATTGGCTGTCGTATCATTTGTGTCTAAATACCAAAAACTGTTTTTACCGACTGATCTGCTGTAATCATCAGAATATTCCAACAGATTCTTCACAAAAGTGACCTTATGTAGATTGTCAGTATCGTAAACAATTTTCCCCGCACTTTTAATCATCATATGTGCAATCAATGAATGAGATCCGTTTATCACCGTTATTCTATCGGCTGCTGCGTAACCAGCTCCATCTGCTGTTTTTTGTAACTGGAATTGAACCTCAAAATAAGCATTGTACCAATCATAGAAAGAACTTCGGTCGTTGATGGTGAATCTATAACCATTCTTTTCTTGATGTTGACCGTTACCTGGGGCTCGGATTACATCATCAAGTTGAAATCGCACTAACTCATTTCTTTGCAATAATTCACTTGCTCTAAAAGCCATTTATACTATTGTATTATATAATTTTGCTGTCATGTTATTTATTTGAAAAATCTACGCCTTCTTCCAGATCCTGATATCAATCTATTTAGTATCATATCAGCACTTTCATCTTGCTGTTTAATGGGTGAAGATGGGGCTATTGCCCTTTGTGTCGTAGCTCCTTTTCTCAAATTTGCCAATTTTTTCATTATTAGGTCTCCTGACTTTTCAGCAACTTTTTTACCAATTTTATCACCTGCATGGGAAACCCCTGATTCTAATGCCTTCTTTGCCATTGGCTTAGCAAATTTCTTGAAAACAGATGATGCCACACTCTTCAATGGTTTGAAAATGTTGTCGATAATAAGCCCAGACCCTTTGTGTTGAAATACAAATTTACCAAGTTTTGGATGGTAAAACCTCTTAAATTCATACGGTTTCATTATACTGTTACATTAGATACTTTTTAAAATCAGCGAAAAAGACGTATCCGCTCCATTTAGATCCACTAATCTTCTTTTTCCATCGGTTATCATGATTCTGATTGATGAAATTGTAGTTTTGTTCACAGGATTAAATGTAACTCGTTCTGGTTCGCGCTCGAAGGAGTAACTTGGTTTTAGTACACTGGTTGAGAATGAAAAAATGATGTCTGTTTCTTCACCGTCAACTAAACTTTCGTTTACCAAATCGCAATGAACATTGAGTATGTCTGTGTCTTGACTGAGATTTGGCACTCTGGCTCCAATATGCGTTCCACTTGTCAATATCTTTTTGTCAAAACCTATCAGGTCATTAAAATCACTTGCTCTTAAATCAAGTTGGTAATTTTCAGCTAATGTAACCGTGACCCTAAATATCGTATCATCAAATACAAGATTGATCGGATACGTTTCGCCAGTTTTCGTTAGATTTTTGATATATCTATTAAAGTCTATATAATTCCATACCCCAGCCGGAAAGGTAATGTTTTTGAAAGTTAAACCATTATCTGAGCTGTATTTGATCAATTGATTTTTGTATCCAGCATTGACATTGAACCAAGTGAATGACATGTTGATGACTCTGTTAAGACCAATAACATATTGCTTATTGTTGTCTAGATTTATAGTCCTGGTGAAATTTGTTGTAAAATCTTCTGGTTTATTGCCCTCTATTTTTTACACTATAAGATGATAAAACTATTTCTCGTTCCATTATGCAATAAGGTTACATTAAATTTCGAAATATCGTTTGTATAATTTACCGTATTGTGATTTGTTAATTGTTGTCATTTTCAATAATGTGTCCAATATAGAAACGCCCATATTTCGCATGTCAATGCTTGTATTACCAGCCAATATCTCACCAATGATCAAATCCAATTTTTTTATGAGTTCTTTCGGTTTGTTGAAAAATATCACATTACCACCTTTTTGTTTTTTCATACCAGAACCTTTTATTGTTTCCATTTTATTTTCATAATGATCTATGTATGCGTTTAAAGTAGCTCTTGCGTTGTCTATTCTTTTGTATTCCTGTTGTTTTATAGCTTCAGAAATTAAACCACTGTTGAATTGTTTACTTACATGAGACTTATAACCTTTTAATTGATTTCTTTTGAATTTAGCGGCATTGATGATCTTTTTGAGATATTTTTTGTTTTTTTGTTCAGTCATTTCTTGTTGATTTAGTGTCATTTCAACAGAATCATAATTCTGAATACCAAGATCATTCAATATCTCATTGTCCATGTCTTCATCATCTAATGCATAATCAATATCTTCGTCGTCATCATATTCTGGTGGCAATTCCGGTTCTTCAGGAAAGTACTTAGGATCAACATACATCTCCTTTTTTCCTTCCAGAAGATCTTGTAAAGATTTTTCATATGTTGGCGGTTTTGGCACCAGTTGTTTTTCTTGCTGTGGCAAAACAGGTTGTTCAAATAGATCATCTAAACCCATATCTGGAACTTCATCCTCTATATCAATGCCGTAATCAGGAACTTCTCCTTTCTTCAGTGGTCGTTTTTTCCTTGGCAACCTTAAAACCTGATTACTATCAATAACATCATCTAATTTACTTGTAATCGGTTTAAATACTTTTGAAAATCCCTGTTGACTGGTCTTCTGATCGATATCATGTTTTGTAATTGCATTATGGACATAATTGATCTTGTCCCCTAATTCAGATTTACTCTTTGCGAGTTCTTTCCACTTAAGTAAACTCATTTATTGTTATATTGTTACGTTACATAAAAATGGAAATTCATATATAAAAAATAGCGTTTAACGCCGTGTTGAACACCATGTTGAACACCATGTTAAACACCATGTCATTGAAATAATATGACCATATAATATAAATGAAAATACTAAATTATGACACCAAAGACGATCGTATCACAAACTTCAAACGAAAGCATAAATCCATGCCTAAAGAATGCTTCCGCATGCTAATTTGCGGACCTTCTGGTTCGGGAAAAACCAATACACTGATTCATATGATTTACAAATTGTTGTACTTTGATAAAATATACCTTTATGCGAAAAACTTGGAGCAGTCAAAGTATCGGAATCTCATGAAAGAGTTCGAACCATGGAGTGAAGAAGCTGGTTATGATATTATTGAAGCAAGCAATGATAAAATAATTCCTGTTAAGGATCTTAATATTGATAATCAAAAAATTGTAATATTCGACGATTTCGTATGCGACAAAAACCAAAAACCAATAGAGAACTATTTTATGCAGGGGAGACATAAAAACTGCTGTGCCATATATTTGAGCCAAAGCTACTATAAGACACCAAAAGATATTAGATTAAACTGCTCACATTTTGTCATTTATGATTTTCCAAGTACTAATGAAAAAAGTCTCATATGTCGTGAAAACGATGTATCCGAACAATTGTACGAGAGAGCAACCAGAGACCCTTATGATTTCATATATATTGACAAACCTGAGAAACAAGTGAAGAAGAATTTTGATGAAAAAATATAAACCAATTGTATATATGAGTTACTCGAATGGTAAATTACCTGAAGACACATTTTCACATGAAAAAGTTATTGAAATAGTGAAAGGATTGCCTGGTGTTGGTTTTAAACTGACAGATAACGGTGATTATGATATGCAGAATAAAAAACTGAGAAATTTAGATTCACCTCAAACGAATGACGATGCAACTACTAAGAGTTATGTTGATTCTGAGGTCAATAAGACATTAAAACTAGACGGCAGTAGTTCAATGCTTGGAGCCCTCAATATGGATAACAGACGTGTCGAAAATATTGCTCCAGCTAGACATGGTTACAGTGATGCTGTAAGTAGTGAGCATCTACATAGCTTTTATTTTGAATTGAATACAAATGATGGAAAGATAGAAGCCCAAAATCCGATTGACATGAAAAATCAAAGAATCTTAGGAGTAGAAGATCCGATATTACATTCAGACGCTACCAATAAATTTTACGTTGACGACTTTATGACTCAAAAAGCGGAAAAATCAGAACTGTCCAATTACTTAAAAAGGGATGGTAGTGTTTCAGTTACTGGCGATTTTGATTTTGGAGACAATAAAATAAAACATGTCAAAACAGGTACAAGTTCTCAAGATGCCGTCAATTACAGTCAATTGATCACCAAAACAGCTGAATATTTACCTCTCACGGGAGCAATCATGCAGGGAGATATTGAGATGAATAGTTACACCATTCTCGGTATTAGAGATGAAAATCGAGATAATGCAGTCGTTAGTCGTAAATTTGTAAAAGATGAACTTAATAAAAAACCAAATATAAATCAAGTCGTTTTACGAGACGGTTCACAGGATATGAACGGAAATCTTAATATGAATAATCAACAAATAAAAAACGTGAAAGATGCAACGCATAACCAAGATGCTATAACTTTGAAGCAAGTGAATGATGCTATTGCAACCACTAGCACCAATAATAATAAATACACAGACCGAAAAATAGCGGAGAGTCATATCAGCACACATACAAACCGAAAAAATGTGTTAAAGTATGCAATGGATGATGGGGAATTTACAGAAGATTACGGAATACAGGATGTTAATTTGATCACCTTTAATGACATGCCACATAAAACCAACGATAAGGCATTTTCTATAAAGGTTCAAAAATCAAATAACGGTCTGAGTGAATATAAAGGCCGGTTCGATTTCAATTTGTTCAAGATGATACGTGACGATTTCAGTGACAAATACACAGTTTGTCTTGAATTTTGTTTTCAAAAAACGCCTTTCTATGATTATGCATTCGATTCAGTTGAAATAGGTTACACAGGATTGAATATCAACATTGATTCAGGTACAACAATATCAGTAAAATCGGAATACAAGTATCATAGAACAATCCTTAATCTTAGCCCTGACGGTACTTCCAATCGAATCCAAAGACGATTATATGTGAATTTTAAAAGTAATTATGACAACCAAAGTCCAACGCTTTTGCCAGTTTATGTTTTGATTTATGGTATCAAGGGTGAAGCAAAAAACGATCTGGACATGACTATCTACGATTATGAAAAAGCTTATGAGGTTGCAAACAATCAATTTCAACTGCATATTCCGATTGATATGAACAATAACAAAATAACAGGTTTGGCACTGGCAACAAATGATTCCGATGCCATAAGCAAAAAGTTTTTTATTGACAGCATTTTGCAGCTGAATTTTCCCTTTAGAACAGCAGTGTTGCCGTCAGGTAGCAGTATTTGGGTTATGAAAAATTCCAACAATCAAGATTTCAAATTTTCGTCGATTTTTTTAAAGACAATCATTCCGAGACAAGTAGCCGGTTTTGCCCAGGGTCGTTACAGATTTGGAATAACACACGATACACCTTCAACGACAACATATTTCCCTTTCAGTGTTGGATCAATAGTGCAAAAAATCGTCGTCAATAGAAGATTTTCAAATGTCACGAGAATTATGATCAAAACGATGCCACCATATTTCACTACAAACCGATTGGGCTATACAGGAAACATATTTTATGCTCCCTAAACAGTTGATATTATCCAACATATCATTATATGCCATACGCTGAAAATGAAGATAGAACACATTTTCTCGATGAAAATGGGAACAAAATAGAATTCACCGTTGAAGAAATAAAACCCTATAATGCAGAACTTATATTCAACGACGACGGACATGCTGAAACTCATTTGAACATAGTAGCCAAACCTGCCGTAAATGACAATCATGTAGTTGTCAAATCCCAAGTAGGCGACATCGTACGTGATTCATTTCTGGATCTATGGGTAAGTGAATATCTTAAAACTTACTCCAGTTGCACTTATCAAATGGATAGAGCAGATGGGCAAACTGTTAAAATGGATCCTTCAAGAAAAGCCGAAGAATTGTATGACAAAAGTAATGAAGAAAGTGATGCAACGCAAACCGATTCTGCAAAAAGACCTTTGCTATGCACAAAAGCTGAAAAACATAATGGTCGATATTTTCTGAAATTCAGTGGTTCACAAAAAATGATATCACAAGTTGATTTGAATAATGATGCAGTGAATGTGTTCATTGTCTATAAATTGGATTCAAGAGGTTCTCCGCAATCGCATTGGAATAATGGATTATTTGGGCACGACAATC
>NC_090874.1:21752424-21762424 GCF_036669935.1 Montipora foliosa | reverse complement strand
CGTCTAGATGAACCAGGTTAGTTATGCATTTTCTTAGCAACCCTACGTTGGATAACCTCAGCCTCATCGAGGAACATGATCCCTATGAAACCATTTTACATAATACAGAATATTACCCCAGGCAATATTTTCCATGTATCCACTCGAACCGAACTTTCTCTTTTTAGCTGTAAATTCGTATATTACTTGACTGTATATGACTGCAAGAACCCTCCAAGTGGGTTTGGAGAGACTCACCGCTCGTAAGCCTCGTAAGACACTCACCCGAAGTCCAACCGCAGAGCTTGCTGGCTGGCTATAAGATTGCCACAGCCTCCTAGGATTCACCAAACCTAAGCCGTTGGTCAGACCTATACAGTACGAAATTAATCCTATTAACCGAGTGACCCCACAGGGATATAACTTTACGCAAGCGCCTCGCAAACTGTGCCAACAGTTACTAGCGCATTGCCAAAGACCCACCAGTACTTATGGAGAACGTTAGACTTGAGCAAAACCAACTCAAGGTTAGTACTCAACTTTTCACAGCTTGACTCTGACTGACGACTGGATCAACCTTTTTAACCTAGCTATATACACCTTATTCCAAAATGGCCGCCATTTAGATATTCTTTTGTTTTTATTGAAATTAGACCTTGATGCTTCGTTCAAGGCAAAATATTCTTTTGAATTTTCAGCTCAAGAGCGAGGCATCAAGGGCTAATTTGAATAAAAACAAAAGAATATTTAAATGAGGGCCATTTTGGAATAAGGTCTATCTTACCAGACAAACCACAGAGATCTCTCCCAGCTCTCCTCGGCAAATTGTTTTTGTAGCACACTGTCTAATACTCGAGCACTTTTTTTCGCTCTTCGCGATTGCTATAATATGTATTTGCTTCGAGATCCGATTGGTTCATTGTGTTGTTTTTTTCTGTTGTGGTTGGTCATAGTAACAACACGCAATGAACCAATAGCGTTATAGCCCTTTTGACAGATAATTTGTCTCATTTGCATTACAATAAATTTGATTTTATGATATGAGCATATGAAAGAAATGATATGTAAATTGCGGATTATGATCAATGGACCTCTTTAGCTTGTTCGTTTTGTTTTCCCATTTCAGAGCACGTGATGTTACTCTAGGGAACAGTTTATTTCAGATGTCGTCTTATACAAGTGCATATGTATGCATAACTTACCAAAAAAACAGAAGGAAAATTCCCTTGGGAATATCACGTGGTCTGAAATGGAAAAACAAAACGTACAAGCTAAAGAGGAAGAAGACGTGATCCTCGCAGCGTAGTACGCAATTTGAGAAATTGTGAAAAACGATTTCAAGGCGTCAACTGGGTTTGAACCCGTGGCCTTCACTGGGCCAGTGCGATGCTCCACCAACTGAGCTATGAAGCCTTGCTGGGAGCAGAATGTGAGACAATTTTGCAGTTTCTGCCCGAAATTTTGTCACATTCAGGAGGAATTTTATTGTAATGCAAACGAGAAAAGTTATCCGTGAATAGTGCTTTTGCGACGCAAAGCCGGCAAATACATATAGCCGCTTCTAAGCTAAGCGCGGGAAAACGAAGTCAAGCAAGATGGTCTCACTTCTGATTGGTTGAAAAAGTATCGCGAGATTTTTGAGCCGATCCCAACAGCAAAGCAATAGCAAAATTACTTTCGACACTCACGCTGTACCGTGAATGGTGCAAGCTAACTCGCCTACTAAGATATTTATCTTCCAGCTTTTACAGTGGGAAAAACACCAAGAGAGGATAGTAATAACGCGATAACAAGGTTTTTGTCATTTTGTTGTAGGGATTCACTATTACCTCAACACAGATCGGTACGCCTACGGCGGTGTAATAGATGTTCACTCCAGGCTGGATAACCTGCCGCAGGTACGTGGCGCGGAGGTGCTGGCCGTTAATGCCGACTGCACCAAGGTATATTTCGAAGAGGATGGAATTTGGAAACCATATCAAAGCGCGAGAAATATCCGTTGTACACGAGCAAAGCGATGGTTTTAGACTGGTGCAGGAGTAATGTGCAGGTGTACTGAACTGGAATGTCGTTGCTATGAATTGCCACAGTTCCTGCCGCTCGAATTGTGGAAGAATTGGTACGTGGGTTCATGGATACAACTGATTTAAAGTAAAAGACCGTCAGCTAGCGCTCTGTCACATTTTTATCAGGCAGATTATCTTGATCAAGAGGAAATAGTTCAAGGAATTTGTGTTGAATTCTAGTTATGCAAAGCTTTCTCGTGGTATTCATATATCTTATTAACCAAGTGCGAGGGCTGTACTGGGAGAATATCGACCCGAGGTCTTGACAGTACGTAACGAACGAAGCGAGGAGGGCCGACCTAGGGCCGATATTCTCCCAGTACGGCCCAGAGCAAGCTTGGTTAATAAGAGGTAATGTACATGGTCATGATACCACTGGAAAGCATTATGTAACAAGAGGCTACGGGTAGCCTACAGTTTGTTCCAAGGATTTTTTCCGATTTCCTTTAAAGTTCACAGTATTTCAGTGTTTTTCTTAGGTTATAGTATCTTGGTCAATATCCAGCTTCAATTCCGTGTTCCCAAGTCCTAAGTCCACATACGGTGACCCGATGATAGGGTTAAGTGCGATCGTAGAATAGTTGTTTACATATAAAACTGTTGTGAACAGCATTGATTTCGATCAAAACCAGGAAACGGGTGCTTTACAAGTTTCTACGATGGTATTTTAAAATATTTGATACTTTTTCTAAACAATACCGAGAGAATATTAGCCCGGTGATATGTGTTACCGATTCATTAACCGCATATGGAATTGCGTGCAACGAAACACGAAAACTCGTTTCGGGTCACGCACACAAATTTTTAATACATATTTTCCTCAGTAATCTGTCACGTCGTGTTCTGTGGTCTAGTAGTCATCGCGATTGCCTCTGAATGAGGAGTTTCCAAGTTCGAATCCTACTTGGGTTGCCCGAAGATGTCTCTGCGAGGCAAAGAAATCTTGCCACCGCAAAAAAAAGAAATTAACTAGACGCTCCATGAGGGTACACGGGGCTGCCTGTGGTACGTGTTACTCAAAAACAGAAGGCACTGAGTTGGGTGGCATTGAACTGCCAGCAGAGGCGTTCACACGTTTAATTATTTTGTAATGTCCTGTCCCATTTTGAGGTCTTTTAGCTTTTTAAGCATTGGTAATAAATTCAGTTTAAAAAGAACAAAACACGCTCTTGAGTAAAACTCACTATTTTCGTCTTTAAATAGTCTGCAAAAAAACTAACTGCAAATCGCTCTGACGGACGTTTTCCTGCATGTCATGCATGTCTTGCAGTTGCACTAAGCAAACGCTTATTGCACACACTCAGGAAGGACAGAAGATGTTGTTTCCATTTCATAATTCCCCTTCCTTTCAATAAAATCTGATGCTAGGACGAGCTGAATCCTATACTTTGTTCTTTGAACAAAGTAGCTATAGTATGTATGATGTAGGCTGTATATCAGGCCTTAAAGAGGCCCAAAATGAAAAACCAAGAAACAATGAGGGTACCATGAGTGAAATGGCATAATGCGAAGCAAGGCAGTTTTCAGTGCAAAATGTATTTTATGGACACTGGTCCCACAAATGTATTTACGTCTAAGTAACGGTAGCTATATTTTCATGTAGATTTTTGTTTAATTGCAACTTACACAATTACAGTAAACGCTAGAATAAAGCCTTGGTTAAACGATAATGGTGCGTTATAATTTACTGGACAGACCACGGAGCTCTCACTTTCGCTGGTGCCTTTTAACCTCCGAGAGAACTGAGCTCTATCCTATAATGAAACGAACAGACTTGTGTAAATTTTCTCTAATTTACAATGTAAATCGTGGGTTTTCATTCAGATTCTCAGGGTGATTTTTACCGCCTCGAAAATACTCGCACCCCGTTCAGCGATCTTTAGGGGTATATAGTGCTAAATCGCACCAAGATTCAAATTGGATTCTTTTGTTTATGAATGATATCGATCACCGTTGCCCAGAACAAATTGTTTCACTATTAGTTTCATGTCTTTCATAAATCCAGTTTCATCGAGAATACGAAGGTAAGGTTGGAGGAAGAACTCCCTTGCTCACCCATTAGAGAATAAGTATGGAAAGATATAAAATTTTATTGTTTTTGCAAAACACAAGTTAAATCCGAGGTAGAGACTTTCAACAGCTTAATAAACCGTGGATGTTCTTGTGTGGAACAATAAGTGTTGACCACTCTTATCCGCGAGAAGGCTGGCGCGGGGTTTTTGGGAGTATTCTCCTTCTCTGCCATCGAAAAACCATGCAGATTATTCGTTTGGTATCAACAATCTTGTATAATGCCCAAAAACAAAGCGAACAGACCTCTTTCGCGCCAACTTTGCAATCAACGAGTTTCATGTTACCTACTGTCCTTTAATTGCCTAAATCGTTTAAAGTTGTTGACAGGTGTCAAATAGGCGGTTTCCCCCTTCCCCTTGCCCCAGCTTCGCCGCTCAAAATCTCTCGCCCTCTACAACAACAAAACCGCCAACTGCGCAGGTTAGATCACTCTTTGAAAGCAACTTGAAATTGCTTGTATGCTCTCCAAACACTGCTTAAAACGCTATTAGTAAGCATCTTCTGTTTCAGTTGATGATGATAACCTTTATTTGAGCACGATAAAATTCAATTGAAAGCTAAAAGCTTGTGGGGTCGTGAAAATCTGCTATTAAATTAGGTATGTACGAAATAGAAAATTAACAAATTATAAACTCATGAGATATTATTTAAAAAAACAAAACAAAATTTCGCCGCGTCTTTTTAAAAAACAAAACAAAACCACGCCGCGTCTATACTGAGTAGACGAAGCAGCCGTACTTTCAAAAATAGCATTTGCGAAATAATCCTTTGTGATAAGTCTCGTTTTGATTTCCTTCAAATTTAAATTTCTAGTATTATCTTTATGATTGACCAAGTTGCAAAGAATTGATCCCCGATAGTATGAGTCTTTCATGAATCTACAATTGTAACCTGGCACAGTAAAATGATCTAGCAGTAAAACGTTATATATAGTACATGACAAACTAGTGATAAAGCTATAGCATAGGGGACCCACTTAATAAACAGGTAAATTATGCAACTAGGCCAGGCCTTTCTACTACACCGACACCAGTGTATTATGTTAATTCGGGCAGGCTGCGTTGTCCTCGTCTCTGTGGTTTTGGCTCTTATTCCACTCTACATTGGGCCATTTGGATACTGGAATAGCAGGACGTCATCTATAAGGAATTGAAGTGCCTCTGTGTGCTGTTCTGGAGGAGTATTTGTCATCTATACTGCCAGAAATCCTGCGTTTCTGTTTTTTCCATCGCAAAACTCAAGCAATTTAGCAAGAGCGAACAAAAATGCAGTGGATTCCATCAATAACTATCCATTGTTCATCGATGTCGCTTGGGAACGCCGTTCTGGTACATTTAATAATGGAGCCGGACTTGGTCATTGTTTTCGCTATGGAATGGAATTCTATTCTCATCGTTCTATCGCAGCAAATGCCGGTATGCATATTATGCCAATTCGACCGCAACATTCCGATGTCCTCTTCAGGGCGATCTTGTGTTTAAATTAAACCCTGGTCCCACTGACGATCGTTCTTCTATTCACACTCGTGTTTCTGGAACAGCTCGTCGCGCACCATTGTCTAACAGAACAAGGAACCATTCTAATCTCACAATGGTTAGCAGATCACTCACAGCAAAGCATCCAAACACCTTATCCATGGTTAACAATACTACATTCAGAATACCTGTGGTAACATCAAGCACCCGGTCTAGACAACCAAAGAGATCACGACACAGAGAAAATCTAACGCGGTTACTCCGCACTAGTGATGCCGCTGTGCAAAATGCAAGTCCTACAGAACTAAACTTCTGTCTTTTAAATGCACAATCTCTAAATAACAAAGCAGGAGAGTTTATCGATCTTGTAAACCGGATGTGGTTGCTCTCACGGAAACATGGTTCTGTCCGACGGAGTCAGCATCACGACCTCTGTGTACACCAGCTGGCTATAAACTTTTGGACCATCCACGAACTAGTCGATCTGGCGGAGGAACTAGGGTTCTTTTTCGGAACAATCTAACAGTGAAAAAAGGCGATGCTGCAGAACTGCGATCATTTGAGTTTTCTGAATGGGAGATTAAGGCTGAAACGGATCGAATTCATCTGATTATCATCTACAGAACACCTTACTCAGAAGCACACCCTGTCACAACAAGTGTCTTTCTTGAGGAATTCTCCACATTTCTTCAGTCTGCAGTATTCTGCCCAAATCACCGGAGACTTTAATATACATATGGATGTGGCAGACCACCCCGATGCTACCAGAATGCGTGGCTTACTCGAGAGTACTGGCTTAAAGCAGCATGTTAACATTCCAACTCACCTCGCACTGATCTCTGCACAAACCTACATTCGTATGACCTTGACGGCTTAGTTAATGAGTATAATAACACGCTTAAAGTGGCTCTCGACCGCAATGCACCAATTATTACTAAGACTGTCACGAAAAGACCATCAGTTCCATGGTTTAACGATGAAGTAAAATCTGCTAAAACAGAAAAGAGGCGTGCGGAAAGGAAATGGCTTAGAACAAAGCTGCACAGCGACTTTATCGACTTTAAAGCCAAAAAGAACATTGCCACCTGTGTCATGAAAAGAGCTCGTACAACCTACTATACACAGATCTTATACAAGGAAGCAGTGATGACTCACGTAAGCTCTTTCAAGAAGCCGACCTGACCTTCCCAGGCTATAATGATAAAACAAAACTAGCCAATGACATCGGGAAGTTTTTTGCACAGAAGATTGAGCGCATTCGCACTGCACTTGATACAGCTTCCTCAAATCTTTGTCCAACAGCGACAGAACCACTATATACATCATGTCCTACTCAGTTGACTTCCTTCACAGAACTGAGTGAAGAAGACGTCAAGGGCCTAATTGGGAGATCAAGCGAGAAGACCTGCAGTTTAGACGCCATGCCCACCTCCTTGGTGGTCGAAAGTCTAGATGTACTCCTGCCAGTCATTACTCGGATGTTAAATCTTTCTCTTCAAAATGGCAACTTCCCTGATACCTGGAAGCTAGCAGATGTTCGACCTAGACCAAAGATTGCCGCTGAAGCACTCTTCGCCAATCTGCGACCAATCAGCAATCTTCAATTTGCTTCAAAACTGACTGAGCGGGCAGTGTTCTGTCAAATCCACGATCATCTTACCATAAACAGACTCTACCCTAAGGCGCAATCTGCCTATCGTGAACATCACAGTACAGAAACTGCCCTGTTGCGAGTCAAAAACGATATCCTACTCAACATGAACCAGCAGCACGTCACATTACTCGTGCTTCTTGACCTTAGCGCAGCATTTGACACTGTCGATCACATCATATTGCTGGACCGTCTGTTCTCTGACTTTGGCATATCAGGGCAAGCTTACTCTTGGTTCGACTCCTATCTTCGCAACAGATTTCAGTCTATATCCATCAACGGCAAGACATCGACCAAGTTCCATACAAAGTACGGCGTCCCACAGGGTTCCTCTCTTGGGCCTCTTCTGTTTGTTCTCTATACAAGTAGACTGTTCAAAATCATCGAACATCACCTTCCTGATGTACATACCTATGCGGATGATACACAACTGTATGTATCATTCAGCGCAGACTCAGGCTCTGAGTAGTCCGCAGCATTAGAGGCCATGCAAAGTTGTATTGTCGATATAAGGAAATGGATGCTCCAAGACAGATTAAAGCTAAACGATGACAAGACCGACTTTATCGTAATTGGCACCAGACAACAACTTGCCAAAGTCAACGTAGATTCCTTACAGGTTGGAGAGAGCATAGTTACAGCAGCCAGCAAAGTAAGAAATCTACAATCTTGGACAAAATTGTTGAGAAAACTCTGCTTTTGGACTAAACTCCGATCACGAGTATGAAAAATAAGCTCTCTTTTTGCCCCCACCCCCCCTGATCAATGTTGCTAGACGAAACAAAGCATGTCGAACCTGGGCTCATCAACATTGGTTGTAGGGGGGAGGGGGATCGCTAATAATGTGCGATATTAAGGACGTAGTGCGCAAAATAACCCCTGTTTTTAATATTCTCAACCCTTTTTGTCCAAGATTGTCTGGGGATCATTTTGCCCAAGAACACAAAACGGGTGTATGTATGAGTTCTGTAGGTACAAAAAAGAAAATATATCAGTCGTAGGCATGTCGTCATGGTATTCGATTGACAATTAGAGTTAATTAGCCCTAATAAAGAAAAATGTTACGTCATCATTGAGGTTCATTGTCAAAACAACTGGAAATGGTACATAATAGTCATGTTGACGACGCTTTAGGAGCGTATATTTTATTACAGGTGCAAGATCATAACGACAAAGCTAAAGATGTTGCTGAGGAAGTAGGAGTTTCATTAGTAACAATCTTTAGGATCAAGAAAGGTGTCCTAGGCCTTAGAAGGGAAGTTGTCACGCCGTTCGTTGGTGAAAGCCACAACAAAGGTGTGATCACATGTGACCCATACGATAAACTATATGGACCCTTCTTTGAAAAATATGTCAGAGAACAGTTCCCTAAACGTTTTGGGAAAGCAAACAAGAATGTGGTATAACAGGAGCAAAATAGTAATAGAGCAAATTACTTCCGGTCGCAAAGAAACCCACTTCCTGTTTGTAAACCGTGCGTCTTCGAATACGAATTGTCACGAATTTTAAGTATAACTGCAAGGCATTATATTTATTTCCCCTACTGTTTTCTCAAGGCGTTGCTAATGAGTATAAACTATGCACAAAATCAATGAGATCTCTACATTTCTTACAAAAAGTGACGCATTTCAACGGTTAACACACCGGCTGGCTATAAACAGACTGGTCATGAAAAATATTTCAAATCTGTTCAAATCACGTTAACCGACCAAAATTTCTCATTCCTTCGCCGTAAATCTATGTCGGTTAAAGAACACACAAAATTAACCGTTGTTAACCGTGCAATTTCCTTATTGTGTGTAATCTTACAGAAATATATCTGCGATAATTTCATATCTGTATATACATATTGATCAGTGTAAACCAAAGTGGGCAAAAACAGCTAGGGCAAAGCCGACTGGTTTTGATATAACTCCTTCATATTGTCCTCGTTATAGGACTCAGTAGGTCTCTTACTTCTTAATCGTACTAATGTATGAATTCCACGATGTAAAAGAAAAGCAATTCGCAGTGCGGTAAAGTAAAGTAAACAGAACCATATCTTACGTAAACAATTCACGTACATGGCTAATAATGCACTGCTGTAACAATGTTTGTTTCACGCAATATTATTGTATGACAAGTAATCCTCGACAACTTACTGTGTATCAGCTATGAGAAGACGAGTTTTACATACTATAAACATATGAGAGTGTTCACACTCTCATATAGACAGATATTTGATAGTTTATACCAAATACAATCTTGGACAAAATTGTTGAGAAAACTCTGCTTTTGGACTAAACTCCGATCACGAGTATGAAAAATAAGCTCTCTTTTTGCCCCCACCCCCCCTGATCAATGTTGCTAGACGAAACAAAGCATGTCGAACCTGGGCTCATCAACATTGGTTGTAGGGGGGAGGGGGATCGCTAATAATGTGCGATATTAAGGACGTAGTGCGCAAAATAACCCCTGTTTTTAATATTCTCAACCCTTTTTGTCCAAGATTGTAGGCTGCTGGTTCGATGACCAACTCAAGATGGACACGCATATTCATAACATCTGCAGATCTGCATTTTTTCATCTCTACAATATTGGGAGAATAAGAAAATATCTTAGCTCTGACTGCGCACAGACTTTAGTGAATGTGTTTGTTACCAGTCGATTAGATTTCTGCAACAGCCTGCTCTATGGGTTGAAAGGTAACCAACTACAAAAACTTCAGCGCGTCCAGAACGCGGCCGCCCCATCAGCCGCCCCATCAGCCGCTATGA
>NC_090874.1:21744924-21747424 GCF_036669935.1 Montipora foliosa | reverse complement strand
ATCTTAGTGGTTGTTCAGCTATCCTAGACCTCCATCTCTTGGCTGATGTTGCCAGTCTCTTTTAGAAGAATAAGAGCTGAAAAACCCTTGAACTAACCTCAACGATGAATTAGTCAATATTCACACCTGGTTGTGTGCAAACATGCCTCACTCAATACTGACAAATGTTATAGTATTTTCCATCCACCACAAAGAAAACTCCCATAGGACACTCACTATTGATGACAATTGATAATAATTGATTTATAATAACTGATAATAATTGATCGTCATCTGGTCCTCTATTCAGCCATGTCAATTGTAAACGTACGACATACGGAGCAAGAACCCTAGCTGTTGCTACTGACTCCAGTACTATGGAACAAATTACCTCCAAACTTGCGATCGTGTACTACTCTTTCTTCTTTTAAACCAAAACTTAAAGCCTATCTTTTTAAATCGGTATTCGATCTTAGTCAGACCACATAGTAGACGCTTTCTTTTATTTAGTGCTATTTGATTCAATATTTTACCTTTTACTCTCACTCGTTTGAATTATTATAGATTCAAATTTATCCTGGAAAGTCAGGTTAACTATGATTACTAAAAGGATAAGAAATATTGACATCCCCTCAAACCTTCGCTACTACTTAAATTTAGATAATCTGGTTAATCTCTATAATGCTTTAAAAAAAGAGAGTAATGCGTATAATGAGCTGAACATTCTAGTTCCCTTCTTAAACGTTTCTGATCTTGTCAGCTTTTGCCATCCGTCTTTGATACTTTTTTACAGGAAATAACGCTTTACGTTCTAGTAAGCTCTCTTACTCAGTCATCTTCTTCTTCGTCTTCTTCCATGGTAGAATGTTGATCATGTTTTTACTGGGGGTAGTTTTGGTTTCTTTCCGTGGTGGTATGGCAAATACCAATTCATAGGGTGTTTGTTTTGTTGCTTCGCATTCCACATGCAATGTTCTCTTTGTAAGCAATTTCCCCTAGTACCTGACACCAATTATTTGGACTTTGTTTCTTTTCTTTTAAGGTATTTCCGATGTTTTGCTTTACTGTTTGATTGTTCCTTTCCATCAAACCTTTAATTGATGGTTTTCTGGGAGCTCCATGAAGTTGAGTGATGCCGTAAGGTTTGTTCTTGCAGAATTGAGACATCAGAGAATTCGTAAATTCCCGTCCATTGCCATTGTGTATTTTCTGAGTGAATCCAAATTGCCAGGCATTCCAATACATGTTCTGTTTGCTTATTTTTCAATGGATAAAGCCATGAGTATTTTGTGAAATGATCAATCACGTGGAGAATCCAATTCACAGTGTGTTTGCGATGACATGAACATACACAATGTGAGTTTCTAAGGTCCATTAGGTCCATTTGCAGATCTGTTAGGAATCGTCTTGCTTGAATAGGGGCTAGGACAGGCTATTTTTGTGTGCTGGTGATCGACTTTTGTTCTTCGTGTATTGAGCAGAGTGACACAAAGAGTTGTATTACTTGTTGGGATACTACTCGTAGTTTCGCTTGATATACTTGTCCACCTTGTCTCTTCCTTTGTGCGCAATATTCGAGTGGGCTTGGCAAAGAACTTGGTGTAGTTGACATTTTTGAACACTTTCTTGGATGATATTTTGCCACCCCCCAGATTCCATCCTTTTCTTTTGATAATTGCTATGTCTTGACTTGTCAGATTTGTTCTGTCCTTGCTGTCTTCGTTACGTGTTTCTAACCATTATTTTGCTTGCTTTTGTCTTTTTGGAAGCTTAAGCTTCACCCAAATTTTTGTAGAATATCTCTGAATCAACACAACTTGTGTTAGTCAAGGATTGCGCACGAGTACACTTTTGCATAATTTACTATGACCGAGTGGAGTCTGGGCCCTCTTGCACCACGAGAAAAGTATTTGCTATTTGTTAGCTACAGCGAAGGACTCGGTGCTGAAGGATGTCAGAGGTGCCCGGTTCTTTCATGTACACATTGGAATTGAATGGGTCAAGGGTAAATCAAGTAGTGATAAGTATGACGAATGGATCAGGAGATGGGAGGTTAAGAGGGATAGGACAGAAAGAAAGAGGGTAAGAGAGGAAAGTAGGAGGAGGGAAAGGCGATTTTTTGGTTTTTTGTTTTGTTTTCAACCCCCCTAAAAAAACCGTGCCCCTTTTTTTCAACCACACCCCATAAAGAAAATCCCTTTTCAAACAGTTGATAAATAACCTAAGTTAATGAAATTCGCCTAGTTTGATTTATTTTTACCTAGTTTGATTTAAATGCACCTGAATTTAATTTCAACCTGTAACATATATTTATGACAGTAGCTGCTTGAGTGCTGCGTGTGTTTATGGGTGTGGTGTAGTTTGTTGTCTTCCTAGCCCTAGCTAAGTAATTTTTCCAACTGACCTTTATTTTCAGTTGATTAATACTTTATGCTAAGTGCTTGATTGGCTCCTCTAGCCCCGATGGTTTTATTCTAGGAAGCTACTACTCTATGTAATTGTAATTCCTTTTCTTCTTTTA
>NC_090874.1:21729924-21734924 GCF_036669935.1 Montipora foliosa | reverse complement strand
CTGATTATGCAGTGCTACTTTTTAAAGTGCCCCCAAAGGGTTTTCCGCAAATGGCAAAAACGTTTTTTTTCATCTATTTTGATAATAACTGAAAAACTTTCAGATAGGTCTTTTAAAAAAAATGTTGACGATATCGTCTTCATATTGTTTACTAATTCCCGAAATTTTAACCCTGGTCGCACGGCTAGGTTTTGAGAAAAAGGCCTTTGAAATCTTTAGTTTCCAGCCCCCCTCCAGGAACTCGGTCACTATATTTCGCATTTTCCCCTGATTTGCATTTATTTGCCAGGTAAAATTACATTTTACATCAATTGCAGTGACTAACACTTCAAAAGAGACATCCTCTTGGAACCAGAAACCAGAAATACTGTGGGAGCAACTTACAAACAGCAGAATAGGGAAATAAGTGCAAGAAGACTAGAAATCGTGTTAATAAAGAAGAAAGAACAGCTTTGCTTCCTGATTGACATCGCTGTACCTTGGGATGAACGGGTCAGGAGCGACTAAAGAGATTGAGAAGATGGACAAGTATCAAGATTTGGGTGTGGTATTGGGAAAATTGTGGGGGTTGAAAGTGGAAGTTGTACCAACTGTCATTGGAGCTCTTGGTGTGGTATCAAACAGGTTAAGCCATTGGCTTAATATTTTGAACTCAAACACTTGAATAAGCTTGCTACAAAAGGGGGCCTTATGAGACAAGGCCGATGACTAACATCGTCAATTAATTAATTAATTAATTATAATAATAATAATAATAATAATCAAAACCGGTCACAACATGAATTTCGACCATTTTGAAGTCTTGGCAAATGGACGATCTGATTTACACTGTAAAATAAAAGACGCCTTACTAATACACGACCTTAAACCAACGTTAAACGAAAACGTTGGCAGTGAGAAACTTTGGCTTTATTAACCGGCCAATAAAACAAGTTAGTTTTCACTGCTTATATTACGTTTATTTATTAAGAGCGTTGTTCTTAATTTAGTTACTAGTCTCTCTTAAAGTTTTACAGATACATAATTGTAAAAATTTGTTCAACCGTCACTTCTGAAGATGTAAGCAAATTAAAATGCGTTATAATATGTTTACCATAGCAGTTTTTAAATAATAATAATAATAATAATAATAATAATAATAATGGTTACATTTAATTAATTTAAACATGAATTCTGAGGCAACTTTGATTGTTTACATCAGAAAAAAAATTTCTCTTTTTGAAAATAGTTGTAAGTAATATGTTTCATTTTTTCTCTTTTTTCATTTGAAGAATTATTAGGTAGCAATTTCACACAGAATATCCTGCCTGAGTAGAGAACAAAGTTTTCAGTTTTCATCCCCCCCCCGGGGGGTGGGGGAGGGGAGAAAGAACTGGCATATGAAAGGGGTGGGGATCCTCGTCGTCTCGCTTAGAGGTGTAAATTTCGGATTTTGGTTTGTAGCTCGGAGTCCCTTGAAAAATTGAAAATACATGCTTAAATTCAACAACCCGCCGTAAACAGGATCAAAAGAATTTCAGTAGTTCATCGGACTGGCTCAAAATTAATTTGTGTCGCACTTAAAGGAAGCATATTGGATTAGTTCCTACTGTCGGCTTCAATTTTCCGAAGAATTACTGCCTCTTCTTTGTGCTGAAAATCATAGCGGAGCTCCGCACCATGGTTGAGAAAATATGGAAACTCATCGATGATTTGGGTTTTAGCTATTACGTCATCATGCGACCGTCCATCCGTACGCCCGTACGTATGTCCACCCCTCTACGTTTGCCAATGTGACCAGCATCACGTGACCATAACACGGGCTCAAGTCTAGAGCTCGCTGTAAAAATGGCCGCCTCAGTGAAGGGTTTTATGTGGTCAGACGTCTGTGGTTCGTACGTGCAAACATAATTGCTTTTTGTGGACTATTGGATTGGTTTTTTCATGTAAAACCTGTGCTAAAGGATGGGGAAAATATCAGGGAAACAATTTCAAGCAATTTTATAACGGCAGCTGGAAAATAACATCGAGGAATTGAGTTTCGTAATGAAGATAAACATTTAGGTATGTTTTTTAAATGCCCCGAACTACTTCGTGACCGTCTTTTTCGTGTTAAAAATCGTGCTAGATCATCAAATTAACCTCTCATGAATGAAAAGTTCACATTTTGCACTTAAAAATTCGGAACGTTTGGTTAAAATCTATTCTCCTTTTTTTGCCCCTTGAAGTCTGAAGCGCAATTAATTATGCAAAACACAATCGCCTTGGTTTGTCGTCACGGAGAAATGACAGGTGTTGACACATATAAAAAAAATCACAGATTCTTCTTTTTTGGCCAAATTTGGTGGAAACATTGGTTAACTAGATTTGAAAACTTTTTTATCAACTTTTTGTTCCACAACTATATTTTTGTGAATTTTTGTACTTCCGGTTATCTTCCTGAAAAGTCCTTGGTTTTTATGCGGGATTTTTTTTTTGCTGAAAAGCCTATTTTACTAGTAATAGTTGACACTACAGCTGCCCCGTTGTTAAGTATAGCTGCACGCAGAATTCAATGTGTCCAGGGCCCAGGTAGAGGAGTGGCCGTTGAAGCGGGGAGAGAACAAATCAGTACCGAATATGAAAAGGACGTTGTGAGTAGACGGTTTGATCATGACGGACACGATGGTGTACCAGTCGAAACAGAAACTAAAGGAAACACAAGGTCAATTTTTGCCGTAATGCGGCCACCGTTTGTTTAAGAATGTAACATACTGCAAGGGATGAAGTTTTTTAGTTTTGAGTAATTTGAATAACCACCAATGTTGCAAGGCTTAATGTCAATGCTTTACTGATTTAGACGTCCTTGATCTGGATTATATAATCCCAGTTACAGGATTAAATGGCCAAATGAATAGTAAGGAACCGGAAGTGTTAAAATCTAACCGGATGAAGGAACTGAAGCGGTGTCACGGTATTATTAATGATAGGTACATAGAGTGAAAAAATTATTTAGAGCCTCTTCTGGTAACAAAACAAGAATTCGGAAACGTTGAGGGTATCCCCAACAATGCAGCTACCCATGACATGGTTTTGAATGTTTAATAGTTTCCTATGTTGCGATAATTTATTGGAAAGTCTACAAACACTTTGAAAGAAATGAAAAATCCAGCAAAAATATGATGATAACGTGCGGTCTTTTTCTTGAATCCAAAGTCAAATTCAAGACTGGCTCTTTCTAAACAACAACCTCTTTTAGGACAGAATGCTCTCCCGAGCCTTTAATATGTTAATATTTGGAACAACACTGATCGTTTGCCTTGTAAATACCACTTTGAGAAAAAAACGGACCTAAGACCAAGGCGAACAGAAGCTTTCTCTCACTTTTCGAATAGCTTCTCCAACGCACGATTGCACGGCATGTAACGCGTGACACTCCGCGAGAGATGGCAAGATATTCTCACTATAATATTGAACCCCGATTACCGATCCATCCTTGATTGTGACGTTATTTCTGCTCTACGTCATTGGTACCCAGGACTTACTTGCGGGCATTTGGCGTGGAAACGTCGTCATTACCCATGTATTTCGTGTGCGAAAAAGTAAAGGTCTGTAGGATACTGGCCTTAGCTTCTTGCACATTGCGTCTCTTTTTTCACACCTGGAACACACCGCGTGTTATAAGCGCAAGCTACAATGATGCCTCCTCGGGATCTAGGCAAAATCCCTGAAGGGCAATAACCTTTAAAATGAGATATTCTAAGCCACATGGTATAAATGATTAAGTCCAGAAAAGTCAATTAGTTTCATGGGTCTTTGAGGACCCATGTTTTTAACCGAACGCAAATAAGCTCCATTTCTAGGCTTGGCTAAATCTATACATTACCTAACATAGGTCATCCTCCATATATTAGGAAAACGTGCCAAAGAATGTTAATGAGATTTGTTCCCGGCATCCCACTCATGCTCATTGCTGTCAAAATATACAAAGATGGCGGCTAAAACGAAAGCAAGTTGGAGTGGTAGACCTTCGAGTGACTGGAACATTTTTTATGTACTGAATAACAAGTATTGCGGGCACAGGCTAAACTTGTTTATCCTTTACACGAGCAATTATTCCTTTTCAAGGAAAACTTGTGATCATTTACACGAGCAATGATACTTGTCGAGGAAACTTGTCAAGGAAAACTCGCTGGTGTCAACGGGGGTTACTACTACTACTAGGTCGCCCTCGGGCGGGCAACCACAGGGCTCCTCCAGATTTTCCTGTCGGCCATCAGTGAAGCTAGCTCCTTAGTATCAGCAGCACCAGTGTCCCTCTTCAATGTAGCTAGTCTTCGGTAGTACAAGTTTCTGCGTACGTAGCTCAGGATGACGATGACAGTGACCCGACATAGCTTGCGTTTTCCAGCGCTTGGCTCCGGCTGCACTATTTGCTTTGAGTTATGTTTTACTCGTTTTACTGTTTGTCTGTTGTGATAAGTTAAGTTCATTCTTTTGGTTTTGCGTTGTAAGCACGCAGACTCGACCGTCCACAATAGGCCATTTTACAGTTATTTGCTCAGTGACCTAGCCTATGAATGGCTGCGAGGCTTCCGGTGACCTTGCATTGATACAGACCTCACCGCTTTAACGGTGTAGAAGAAAGTGAAAGTTTCATTGTACAGTAGCAAAATAAGGCAGAAAAGTATTCACCTCTAAATTTTCGATGACTCTCTTTCCATCTTGATCACAGAGTGACCTTGACCTCTGGGAACGAGGTCAAATTTAGAACGAGGCTGCCTCAATTCTGGTGTCCCCGCTCCCCCTCCTCAACCTCACTCCTGAGGAGCGGCAGGTAGACGTCAGGGATATCCCATCCCTCGTTACGGTTCAGGCCGGCTTGGTTGAGCTTAATGTGGATAGCCTCCTTGATCTTTCGGTGCGTATTCCTGGGTTCTTGGTCCAGAACCTGCATATTGTCCATAATCGGTCTTTTCGTGACCGCGTGTCCTGTTTGCATTTGGTGTTGACTGAGAGCAGATTTACAGTCCCCCCGGTCC
>NC_090874.1:21722424-21724924 GCF_036669935.1 Montipora foliosa | reverse complement strand
TCACCGGAGTCACCTTGGGGCCAAAATAGATTGCTCACGCTTAGACTTTCAACCAATGAAACAGTTTATCCAAACGGATTATCCCAGAGTTGCTCGTTTCCCAACCCGCTGGTCAAGGGGAACAAAGACTCTGGGAATGAGATTGGCAGGGGTGGCCCTAGGAGTTTTCATTCTGGGTCTTGGGACCCACATATGTGGCCAAATTGGGGTCTCAAGCATTTTTGGGGGATCCCAAAATCAAGATCTGGCGCAACGAACAAATCAGGTCAACAATAGGATTGACAATGACAATGTGTCCCCTAATCCTGTGTACCAGACCAAAACGAACGATATCTGATGGGACGTTTATTTGTTTCTTCAGGCGTAAATCCAGCGTTAGAGCCACCAACCTACCTTGTGAAACCTGATCTCGATTCCTTATATAAGACATCCAACAATAAAGAGGTTTACAAACTGAAGAAGAACAAGGGCACGGAATATAATCGCTTCTGGCTCAGAATTTACCTTAAGTTTGTCGATGGAACGCACGTTGTCCATTTCCCCTACGAGTTTATTTTGAAGAGCGAAAAGAGCATCAAACGTAAGTAGAGATTTCTAACCGGGGAGGGGTAGAGGTGCTATTCTCCGTATTCCTTTTTCCAAAATGGCCTCGATTTAAATATTCATTTGTTTTTACCCAAATTAGCCCTTGAGGCCTCGTTCTTAAGCGTAAAATTCAAAAGAATATTTTTGCGCGAAATTTGCATTGTTGAATTCAAAATAGTGAATTTATCGCGTAGTGCAGCGCTCGCTTATACCATCACCACTTCCTGGCGAAAGCGGTACCATGTAAACACTTCCAAACCGCATCGATTCAGTTTGACGTGGTTTCGAAGTCATGAAACTATGCTGTCGATGTGAAACCGCTTTCTGCCTCACTCACACGGGCGAGGAAACCTTGTCAGGAAATTTCATTCTGTTAATCGGAGGACTTGTCATTTTTGTTTACAATTATCAGAGTTCCCTTTCTAGGGACAAAAAAAAAACAAGTCAAAGCACAACGGTGGCTCAGTTGGTTGAGCATCGGGCTGCGATGCGGGAGGTCGTGAGTTTGACTCCGGCCGGACCAACACTCTGCAGCGACCTTTTCATATGAATTTCTTCTGCAGTCATGATAATGTGAGTTGTTGACCGATGAAAAACAGGATTGTGTTTCATACACTAGTAAATACCTTCGACTGCGTTTCAAACTCCATCCAAACAGCTAAAAACAAGTTTTTGTATAGAAGAAAAACAAGAAGAAAATTCCGTGAAAATCCCACTCTTTCATTGTAGAAATTAGTGTTCTTATATGCGGGTGTTTGCTGTACTCCCCGCTGCCACTCCAAGAGAAGATGGTTCAACAAAGATTTCCATTTCCACTCAATAACATGTTGCGAAGAGCAAGTCATACATAAATAATCATTGAAAATGAAATTCTAATAAACATAGCTTAGTTTTCCATGGAAAACAGAATTATATGGCCCATTTGATGTCCGATGGAAACATTACTTTAACAGTTACAGAATCCCCCAGTTTTCGGTTGCACCGAAAATGACGACTGAAGAGTTGTAGGCCCGCAATGTGAAGGGGGCGACTAGGTTTTTTTAAGGCTGGTTTTCACTAGAGTGGGAGTCGGAGTCCTAATCAGGAGCGCAGGGCGATACGATCTGGTGAAAATCAATTCGTCGGAGTCGGAAGCAGAATACCGATTCCGCTTATGACCTCGTCGCTTACGATCCAGTGAAAACTGAAAACGGAGTAGGAAGCGGAAGAGAAAACCAATCATAATGTTCGATTCCAAGCATTGCCATTGGTTGGTTCTTGGGCTTCTGCTTTCGACTCCGACAATCTAGTTTTCACTGGATCAAAAGTGACGGAGTCGGAAGAAAATGGGAACGTTCTGGTTCTTCCGACTCCGATTCCGTCGGCATTTTGACTCCGCTTACGACTGCGATCTTTGATTTTCACTAGGTCATAAGCGCTGTTACGACTCCGACTCCGTCGCTTGTAAAAACCAGCCTTTAATTTGCTCTCAATTTTCCCTCGCACGCACGTGATTTCTTTACTTTCATTGACGACAGAAGTCACTTATCTCTGAAAATCTCTTCCGGCCATTTAGCCAAGTGTTCTGTTTCCGACAACACTCAGGCAGCGTTTACACGAACGCGTTTTCAAAACGATGCGGTTTCGTCTGTCGTGTAAACAACGAGAGTGCATCGATTAGAATACAGTTACTATTTTGGCGCGAAATTTGCATTGTTGAATTCAAAATAGTGAATTTATCACGTAGTGCAGCGCTCGCTTATACCATCACCACTTCCTGGCGAAAGCGGTTCCATGTAAGCACTTCCAATCCGCGTCGATTCAGCAGATTCAGTTTGACGTGGTTTCGAAGTCACGAAACTATGCTGTCGATGTGAAACCGCTTTCTGCCTCACTCACCCGGGCGAGGAAACCTTGTCAGGAAATTTCGTTTTCT
>NC_090874.1:21712424-21719924 GCF_036669935.1 Montipora foliosa | reverse complement strand
ATGTTCTTCTGCATCTGAAAAATTGATGCATATGATAGGAATGTCATGGGGGGCATCTTTATCTACTTCCGCAAGGCGTTTGATTCAGCGAGCATTAAGATTTTTAACGAGATCTTGTGCAGTGGCTCACTGCTTGTTTAGAACCGTCAACAATTAGTCAAAATAAACGAGGTAAAAATGGACACTCCACTTCGATACGTTTCACATGTTATAGGCTGCGTCTTTTTCCAACTAAGTAATGGAGAACCTCACTTTCATGCGGACGACACCACTCAATGCTCTCGTGATTAACAATAGGTCGTTCCACTACTACAATGCAAAACGAGGTGATAACGGCACATTAACCATGTTAAACCGGATCGATTTGCGAGCTGAAGTTATAATTCACTCTGACAAGGGGCTGACCCTCCAAACGTTAGCTCACAAATACATATCTTTTTCACAGTTGTTAATTCAGTTACCGTTATCAATGCCTTTGGCGGATAAAATCAAATTTTTGTGTTTCACTCCCGGCACCGATCCAGCATCGCAGTTCCCTCAGAAACTAACCTCTTCGTTCCAACGGCCGCCGCGGGTGTTGTTTTTGGCTGTACTACTCGTACATATACCAAGCCCCAGCCTTCCCCCGCCCTTGCGTTCAGCCAGTAACCTGACGTTCCTGTCACTACTCGCATCTGCTTATGGTACCGGTAAATGATACACATGAAGAAATGCGAAGCTCACGGTTAGGCTGTCCCTTTCTTTTTTCCGTTTACCGTCGAATGAGTTTCCTACTTTTGACCACTTTTGTGTCGGTCGGTAGGAATAAAAATAAAAAGTCCGTAGTCTTTCAGTCCTTCTATTCCCACACATTTGCCCAGTCTTCGAGCAGTTCTTCAAACCGCGTTCAACCCCACGCCCAGGCTTTTAGCCTCACTCAACGACCACGTACGTAACCGTTTTAAGTAACACAAGACACCTCTCTCTTCAAGTCTGACTTTAATGTATTTTATTTTTCGCGATTGCGGCACATTTTAAAGATATACTGTGATAGCCCCGCGTAGCAGGCGGTTTGGTGAATTTTAGTTGACGTTTGAGTGTAACGGCAGCGCGAAAACCTGAACTGAAGTCAAAAAAGCAAAGCGAAAGGGAGAGGAGGCGAGGAGAAGGAGCGAGAAACCGCCTGCAATCAACCCCACAAGATTTTCGATACTCCCGTTATATTGTTCCTGATTGGCTGATGAAGTGTCAAAAAAATCCGCCCGACAGTCAACATTTACAGCTCCTTTTTGTAAAAGTGTACAGATTCCTCGCGGGAGCTTGGCCGGGATTTTACAATGCGTTTTAAGGCAGCTTATAGGTGCGGTTACACACACCATGGTAAATGCAATTTCCTATGGTAAAGCATCCCGCGGTGCCTCACATTTGGGTGTTAGTATAACGTGTTATCCAGTGGTCACATGTTACGAAGATTACCCAGGTAAAAAGAAATCTCTCGCAATTCATTGGCGGGAAAATTTAATCACAACTTCATCAGCATCGTGATTGGCTCTTGTAACCCGGGCATCAAAACATCCTTTCAACTTACCACATTAAATGTCATGCGCGCTTCGTCTGATCTTTTTGACGTATCCATGGAAATTTATTTAATTACCACGGGAAATCTACCTTGGGAAACGTCGGTTTCCCGTGGTAAAAGGGTCATTTACCGCGGTAAAAGTGCCCCGTTTAACCGCACCTAATTAAATGGAGGTGGTATTTTGGCTGTCGAAATACCACAGGATTTGGAAAAAGCTTCATATTTTAGCTTACTGTACAAAATAAAGAAGATGACGGGCGAAATGTGTTCTGCATTAGCAATCACACCTTTGAGAAGTATAATGGGTGACCAAAGAGGCTCACGGAAATCTCTTTGGCGGCTGCAATCCATTGGGAAGTTCCACTTGGTCTTCGCATTGATCGGTCAGAAGATGCGCTGGACCAGCATTTGTCAAGGCGCTGAAAGGACATTCTAATAACTTCCCCAAAAGATTGTCGTTTATTACTGTCGACGAATCGCACACAGTAGGAACATGGACAGGAAAACGTTAACGGTTAAGTTACAATCTCAGTTTGATCTTGAAAAATTTGCCAGCGAACTTACACAAGGCTAGCCTGCGCTCGCAGACGTATTTCCGGTTGTCGCTTCTCCCCCCGCGGAGAGAAGCGACAACCGGAAATACGTCTGCGAGCGCAGGCTAACAATGCACGCTATGCCCAATCATACCGCTGCGCTCGGTCCGTACGCCATGGCCTCGGGCCAAATATTTTCCCGACCTGCCCTCCCACGTAGTCAATAACTACCTATTATTAGCACTTCTTTTCGCCCACATACCGGTAAACATTGTTTCAGGAACAGTTTTAACTGTTTTGCCGTCAGAAGACGAACTTCCTGCTCATCATTCCAGTCCGTTGTCGGAAGTGTATTTCATTCTTTGGCCCTTTTCTTTGCCTTTAAAGAAAGAAACTCTTGACGTTCCACAAAGTTCTTGCAGGCACCGTTGTCAATCAAAAACATATCGCAGGCTTTCTCTATTTCATTACTGTATGAAGAAGAGAGCTTCCCGGAAGCAAATAATTGTTTTATTTGTAGGCTGCGGAGACGGCGATCAATTTGGTCATTAACGGTGTGAACAGAGGAAGGAATGTAACCTCGCGGTGTGGCGTAGCTGATACCAGGAACACGAAACCAATTTCCAGGAACTCCCGCTGACCATCCTTCCTGCTCGCCAGGGAAGCCCAGGAGATTGTCTGGAACTTCTGCATCTCAGGGTGAACGAACTTACGACTGTCTTAAAGGACAATATCTAAGTACAAATGGTTTGTCCGGGACAGTCATATATGTTGCTGCAAGTTATGTTTTAAGTTGAATTTGGCCTTATAATTGATACAGGCTGGATTGTCTAAAATGTGATGACATTTCTTATAAAAAATTCACATTTTCTAAGAACATTGAGCATTGACAGTTCATTATCTGTTTTACAATGCATGTGGAATTGTTTTTACGAAGTCACATGACATAAAATGAAAGTTAGGGCCCCTGTAATAAAAGTAATTTTAATTTAGCCTCTTTCCTACAACTTTCGTGGGATCAGCAATTGACGATAACCTCAGCCGGGTCTTTGTATTACCATCGTCAAAAGCGTGACGTATTGCAAGAAACGTTTCCTATTAATTTAAAACTCCTGCTATGCACCTCTTGCAACTTGCAACTAAATTCCATGTTATGCAATTGGGAACCCTTATAAGATATAAGGCCAGATCGCCACCATCATTTAAATATTAATGCTAGCAGTACTTCAAACGAGATGTTTGACGAGTTGCCTGTACCAAAAGGTCTCTGATGAGTCTCTTGGCAGGGACAAAACATACGTATGTCGGGATAGACACGAAAATATACATTGAAGAATCCTTCTCAATTTACAATTGCAACTGAATTTCTCCTAAAAACACAGCATTGCATCGTTTGAAGGCTGGCTTCCTCTCTGCTCAGTTCATGATATATGGCAATTAATTAAGCATGCGTAACACTAGATATAAATTTGGGAGATAATTACATCTTGATTTGTTCTTCTTCGTTAAGGTGGCTGAACACAGTTTTTCCGTGGCCAATGGTATTTATTAAAGGTCAGCACTGATTTTGAAAAACAAGTCGCTTCCGTTACGCGAACGTCATGTTGAATCCTTCAGAGAAACCCACATCTCGTCCTCAGAGCCCGCTTTTCTTTTGGTCAGCACCAAGAACACGGACTCTGCTCATTTCCAAGGCAGGAACACATCACCGACTTCCGGCTTGTCTACGCAGGCTCAGAAATTTGAAACAACAGTGGTTGTCAACGGTTACAAAAATGGACCTTCACTACGATTGTGCATAAATTATAAATGGCCAGAGTCCGTGTTCTTGCTGCTGACCAAAAGAAAAGAGGACTGAGCAACCCACCAAAATTCTGCGCATGCGCAACAGCTCAAAAATGTGTGACCAACAGCTGTTGGCTGTTTTACCAAATATCTCGCAAACCCGACATTAGATTTTGCAGAAATTTGAAATTAAGATAGTTTCGACTACAAATAAATAGTGTTAGCACTTATCAGTGAGCAAGTTTGAGGTTCTGGGCAATGGCAGAAATGGAAGTATATATATGTTCTTAAAAACTGTACACTAAAAACTGCAATGCCGCGTGTATAACTATCTATACATTACGTTGGATCAACCGTAAACAGTGATAAACATAAACACAATTGTTAGGGCAGATCAAACAACATTCCAACATTCTTTGGCGCCAGAGGCAGTGCACGTGAGACAGGATGACGCATAGCCTCCCACGCAGACGCTCTTTATAGAGATTCGTCACGCGTTCCTCCCTGTAGGTACTGTGGACAGTGTAGATAACTGTTCCAATTGTAGACAGTGTAGATAGCTGTTCCTAGTCTAGACAGTGCGCCTAGGGTGGATGGTATATATGGGCATACATGAATGTTAAAGAATAACCTAGTAACTTATTTGCATATTTTCGTGATATCGTATCAAGAAAAGAGCGTCGGCTGAAACGACCCCGAATTTACGTAGACCAATCAAACCGGACTTCCAGATTCTGGAAGTGTAGTTTAGACCCTGAGAAAACTGCAAGAGGATGAGCTTCGTGTGTTGGGCATTGAAAATCGCTGAATTAAATTCTCATCAAAGGGAAACTGGAGGTATAAATTTAAGGGTGCATCGATTGACCCTATTCCGGAATAAGAATACTTGGAGTGATGATTTAAAACTTCATGTTTGGCGTTTTGAAGCAACAAGGATAATAAAGATATGGTTAAAATAGTGTTTTAGCAGGTGCTTCACAGTTTTAATGTGAAACTCCGTAAAACGAAGGATTTCTAACTCCTATTCCATGTATTCTTATTCTTATTCAGTCGAACGAATCCTAAGGGCGTGACCTTGCTTCGTCCCCAGTCGCTCTCAATGGCTAGGGACAAGAGAGCGAACGGACAGATGGGAAGAGGAAAAAACCTTTCGCAAAAACCCTTGGTCTCTTCATTCGCTTCGTGTCCCAAAATAACGCTTCGCTGGCCAAAACATTTTATCCTGGGATTCTCGTGAGGTCGACTTGTGGTAAGTCTAGCTACAACTTGGTGTTACAGTTTTCTTCTAACGCGTCTAGCGCCAAGCCTTCTATCCTGAGGAGGGGAGGGTGTGATAGCAACGATCTCTGAGAAAGTGTTGTGGAAACTATGTATTGTACGATCTTGTTGTTGTGATAGATCGGAGAGCATCGTTCCATCCTGTCAAGAACAGATCGAGGTATATACGTAAGTTTTGAATACCCTTCGCAAACTCTACGGCCGTGTGTTAAATTAGTGATTTCTCATTGTTTTCTGTAACAATTTCATGTGGATTTCCTTGTTACTGGGTTGCCTATGGGCAAACCCAGTCGAGGTCTGCGTTTAGTTTGTTTGTTTTCTTTTTTTTCTTTTTTTTTTTTCTTTTTTTTTTTTTTTTTTTTTCCGTGTCGGTAAAAGTCTTGCCTGTCACTCCCCTGGTAAGTGGTGTCTTTGTGTATAGAGCCTTCTGCGCGTATTTTCTTAGGATCGAGAGGGTAGTGGAACTGCGTAGATTTCTCTGGTGGACACAGTAGAATCATTAACTTAGCCTGCAATGGCGTCGAAAGTCATGCAACGCGAATGGCGTTTTAGTGGATCCTTAAACAAAATATACCCTTATGGAGCTCAATAATGGAAAGTCAGTTGGATAAACTAGGCATGAATCTCAAAAGCGACGAGTACTGGACTTCGACAACAATATATCGCCCGTCGAGACGAAATCAAAGTGAGCAGTATTTACCTGAAGTACATGGTAATTTGACACAATTGAGTTTCTTGTCTTCACGCACGCAATCAAATAGGAAGAGGTTTTCGCCTCTAAGAGCAAATATGTTGTTTGTTTCAATCAAATTTTCGCTGGAAAAGGATTCTGTGGTATTTTCTGCCTTTGTGAATTATATGTTGTGTATTGAATTTTCGAGCTTAAGGTTCAAATGTGATATGGGAGAAGTTTTTTAGGATTGCTCTGTAAGCAGAAAGGGTTCACAGGCCTGTTGGAGGCGTGCTTGAGTTTCAACAAAATGAGGCCCAAAATCAGTGAAAACTTGAGATGAATAATAAAGTAGCTGCTATTTCCAAAATGATGGAATTACCTGGTGATAAATAACGTCGTACTCGTCTTGGAGAGTAAATTTTGACTTTGCATAAACAAGAGTTGGGCGATTGTGATCTTTGTTTTGACTTCGCTCATTTCATTGTCAAACTTTATAACACTTGACAGAAAAAGAAACTTACAAAAACTCGGTATCTTGCCATCATTTGACACAGATGCTTCACTGTTTGGCGAGTAAATATGCCACGGTAACTTAATCACGGCGCCCGCTGAATTCCGGCCATGTCACTTTCGATTTTGCAATTTACTTGAATGTAGCAAAAATCTCCCAAAATGTTTGTCGCTGATCGTAACTTTTTATATTCTATAGATCGTTTTCACGTGACGTCATCACCTTCCAAAATCTAAAACTAAAGATCCACCAAAGTTTTTATCCTCATCAGGCATAAGAGGCGGCATATCTATATCTGTTGACAATTTCACAGCTCAATAGCGTGCTTCGTTTGGAAACCAGAGCATTTTGAATTTCCGGATTATGTAGGCTACGATCAAGTTTGTTGAAAAATATATACTTATCTCATGATTTTGAGCCCTTTTAGAAGTTAGAGCATTAGAAAAAGTGCTTATGTAAATGCTTGTTTTTTCAGTAGTGATAATCAGTCGCCTAGATAGCCAAAGTCAGTTCCAGATGTTTACACTATTTTCCGGCCGCCGGCCACCAATATGGCGTTTTCATACTGGGCTCTGTAAATTTCTGCGAAACATTTCGACGAATATCTGAAGTTTGGGGAAACGCAGAGGCCTAAAACTTGGACAAGTGTCTTATTTCTTTATCTTCTATAAGATAACAATTTCTTAGCGTTTTGCACTGGATAGTTTTTTATTTATTTTTTTTATTGCGTGACAGTGAAAACGATCTATATTCAAGGTTCAAAATTAATGTTGTTTTCATGTCGTAAATATTTTATTCTCGATCGACCGTCCAGGAAACTTCCTTCTGCTCTTTCTGAAAACTGTGTATCAATATTTATTTGCTTTTTCATCAATATTTGTTTTACATAAAGCACGCTAACAGAATCTGTACCTTGCTGAGTTCGCATTTGTTAGCGTTAATAGTATTTTCGGTCAGATGTTTCTTTTTTTTATGAGGGGTTTATTGTTTTGGTCTCCCATCCCAACACTAACCCCGCGAAACAGGGATTGACTTCAGTGAAGTTTAGTATTACAAAGTTTTCGGATGCTCATAGGGCACACTTGTGGTGAAAAGAAGTTGTGAAGGAACTTGAAAATTATCAACATGTCAGCCCAGAAGCCAATGTTTCTCGCTTCTCTTT